>NC_089323.1:7102230-7188765 GCF_036669915.1 Pocillopora verrucosa
TTGCAAGCGGATGCTCATACCCAGGCTCCCTCTGCTTCCCATATTTTTTGCGACTCACTTTCCTGAACGGAAAGGCGACAGGAAATAAAACGTTTTACACTGTGGTCAAATGCCCAGCTGCTGCTCACGATCTCAAACAGACTATAAAATACCTGGAAGCTAGGCAATTTTCAGAAAATTTCTCTTGAAATATTCTTTCAAACTTCCCTTTGGTATCACGTTTTTCGGTTTTTGTTTAGAAATGTCGAGCGATCCCAAAAATTCTTTCAGTAAGAAGTCTGTAAAATTCCCAACTTCCGGGCGAGTGTGCCCCCAGACATTTGACCGTGTTTTGGAGAGCCCCATGTAAGAACAACTTTGATACCGTATACGTATTTAAGTTTGGCTCATTGCAAAATCTCATTCACGCGTAAATTGGTGACCTAAGTGAGGTCGTAAATGGAAATACTTCAAATAATTGGCGAAGAAAGTGGACGTATTCCTTCATGAGAGCTTGTGAGAGCTGATGACATTGAGAAAAATTTCTGCTTTTGTAAACTTGGTCACTCAAAAGAGATTGTCTCTAAGGGACCTTTGGTTCGACGAGTCTACGGTCCTAAGATTTCCATCGACTTGTTTCTTGTTCATAATTAAGCTGTTTCATGACGATTATGTCTTATTTAAACATACACACCTAAGGAAAGACTTACAAACCTTTTGCATTACACGAACGTACGCTGGATATCTCACTTTATAAAACATTATTCAGATAGTGCGCGCGCTCTGATTGGCCATAAAACCATTTTACATGAGCGTATGTAAACGCGGTTTTCGTTCCTCTTTTATTAGCTATTTTATGGTGGTTTCCAGCTTATCGAGTGTTCTCCCAACCTCCCGCGTGTTTACATCAGGCTATGTAAACACGGAAACCATTTTACATTTCTTCACCGTAAACACGCTCTCTAATAATAGCAAGAACATTACCTCAAATTTAGAACGAACGCGAAGCAAGCTTCAGGGCTGGCAGGTGCTTAATGATCCTAAGAGGAACGTGTTCCTTGACGCTTTGGTTCAGCGAATTGCGGTAAAGTTACGAGGGAAAGGATGTATTTCTTGTTCTGAAACAAACGACTGAGAAGCTTAAGGATAGCGATTCATCGAAATTGACCTCTGACTTGACGCTCAGTCTTTCCGGGAAAAACACAATTACATATTGAAGAGATATTTCCTAACAGGGGAAGACTAAGTTTTCAAGTGCACAACATCTTCTTTCTTCTCTTCTTCTCTGTTTTGGGTCCCAGAACCCACTTTCCTGAGCCGAGACAAGAAGATTAACTAAATGCGGATACAAGTTATACTCACCCAGATCAACACTTCCGCGTGATACTTGGTGAAGACTTGAGCGCTCTCCAACACCCCCTCCCTCAGGTAACAACTTGTGGACAACCTCAGTGGGAAGTTTTACATAAAGGTAGCATACCTTCGTGGAAAATATGGCGAATGAAGATATCGATAAATTTTGCGAAGATGTATTGCTCCTGAAAGATTACAAGAAGCGTTACAAGGAATTCTTTACTAGCGTGAAAATAGCTACAAGAGGGAAAAATACTATCAAAGATAGCTCTTGTTACAAACTTGAAACTTACCATGACACGTACAGATATCGAAAGGCGTTACTGAAGGTGTTCATTGCCAAAAAGAAGTCGGAAAACTTCAAATTAACCCATACAACGATACCACAGTTTTTTCGCGAGCTTGAAGGTTATACATACGCAGAAGAGGCTGCAGATAAACGCAAGGAAAGTGAAAGCGGACCTTCTCTTGTTAATGTTTTTGGGAAGGATGATTTCAAGGTAGAGGGTGTTGTTATCCGAAAGACAAACCGGGAAGCATGGATTTTGGTGAATAAAACCTGCATGTTTAATGGAAAGGAGTATGAAAAAGTCGAGCTTCTTCTCGACCTTGAAACGTTTGGCGCAGATGATGTCAGCAGAGCATTTCTTAAAGTGGGTGACATTCTTGAGATTGCAAAAGGTCCCAAAGAAACTGAAATAGCTCTGGAGCCAGAAATTATTTGGTAGGTTGAGTACATACGTTTTAAAAAAACTGTATTTGAGCAGATAACATGATCAGGAACGACATCGCTTAACATATTAATGATAGAAATGAAAAAGAATTATCCATCAATAGAAGCCTCTTATCTATTGCAAATAAAAGACTTCCTTTGATGGACAATTCAAACCCTTTCCACCTTAAAATAAGTTTGCATATTCTCTAAACTGTTCTCTATATATTTCATAAGGTGCTGACAAGGAGAATTTGGTAACAATCAATAGCTTTGTTAGTTGGTGATCATTTTCTTTATTCTCATGACCTCCATGTTTGATTCAGGGGTGATACTGTGAGGAGAAATTAGATGCTATTCTGACCCTTGGGGTTTAAGTTGGGCAGTGACATGGGTTAGTACCATAATACATTACACACCCTTAACTTCCATAAGTTATCATCACCCAACTTCTCACAACATGACCAGATTGTTCAAAAGACAGGCATTGGTTAAATGAAGAACTGTTTCACCTTAAGTATATTTAATTGACTTTGGATGGTCGGCTGAATAAATGGTACCTAAAGGGTTGATTTTTATGCTTTCACTTTTCAGCTGTTACAAATTATCTGAGAAAGAGATTGAAGCATTTCTCAACCATGTGCATAGGGTAATAAGTGATGGGTCATCTGCTGCTACAGCTGAGCTGCTAAGGTAAATAATGTCAATAAATAACCTGATTCTAGGGCAGTTACTGGTAAATGAATTGTGTATTTACTCAATAAAGAGACTTTTGCATGGCAAAAAACTATCAGTTACAAGTTGACGACCACAAAACACCAATTATCCATGTGCTTGCTCTCTTTTTTTTTAATCACATCCTATAACAAGTCACAGCAACTGCAGTATCCTGCAAGCAGCAGAGTGCCTCTTATTTTAAGACATAAATTGGTTCAATTGTCTTTCTAGTTCCCAGCTTATTGGCCAAATTTGAGTTACTTACTCAAATCCAGTTTTACTACCAGGTAATAGTCCATTTTACAGTGCTTGGTTGCCAAGCCTTTGAACAGGATTGAGGCTAAGGGTCATCTTGTTATGATACAAACCTTGCTGCTTTTCAAATGCAAATTAATTTGTTATCATGCTAACTAGATGCTGGTCTCTATCACAACAAAATCACCTTCAGCCTCACTCCAAATCAACTATAAAATGGCCTATTATAAACATATAGAACGTAAAAAATCCTTTTTTTGTAGATAAAATACTTTAGACCACACAATTATAATAATCTTAGTAATTGTTCAAATTGAATTGCTTAACCTTCCATTTAACTAACTGAATGTTTGTTGAAATCATGAAATTATATAAAATAGGGCACATATATATCAGTTGATGATTCATTCCTTTAGTCTTTAACTGTATGTACTGAAACACTAACAGTGAATTTTTATATGTTAATGGGGAAAGATGACAGGGTATTTTATTGCAAGTAACTTTTATGCACAATATGTAACAACTATTAAACTGAGCTTTAAGCAGCCAGGTAAATATCCACCACTGGCCACTGACTCTGATGACATGCGAAGGTTACAGATCCGTTGTTTTATTATATACTAAAACAGTAAGATAGTATGGCAGAAAAAGATGATTTAAACTATATGTTTATGGATGCAGTAGTCTCACTCACACTGATGCTCAGAAGTGAAAGGCTATATTAAAGAATATTCAGAGTTTGAGTAACCAATGAGAATGTGTCTTCAGCACTATATCCAGTGTTTTATTATTTACTAAAATGATGTTATTTACTGAAAATTCACTGACCCTTATAGCCTCACACTTGTTTGCCCTAACTTGAAGTTTTAGTAAATTTTTCTTGTTATTTGTTTGTTTGTTTTTCTTACAGTTGGGTGTTCTACTGATTTCAGGGAAATTGACTTATTATTTACTATTAAAATTCACCAGTTCCCACCTGGAAAGGGAATTAAGCCTGGAGCTGAAACTGGTTATATTCCCAGTTATTTACCACCTATTCTATCACATTTTTGAAACAGAGTTTTCACAGTTCAAGGCTCTCTAGCTGTGATCTGATTGTTTTTATTACCACTCAAATTGTAAGGGCAAAATTCTTTGTCTTCACAACTCCAATATATTTCTATGAATATTGAAACCTTTAAAACTGATCAGAAGGTCCTAGGTAATATAACAAGTGGCTTGTATTACCCTTGCAAACTGAATTCTCAGTTTTCTGGGAATTTGACTGATCTTGACTGATCGAATAGTTTTGTTGTGTTGCTTTAATATAATAATGCACTTACATTTCTTAACAGGTGTCATGCTTTTTGGGAATACATCCTTCAACATCCTTGGGAAGATTATAGCAACACAACCAAGAAAAATTTTGCCCACAATGTCTTACTTATTATTGATAAGTTATGCTCCTGTACTCAGAGAGGAATGCTACCAACTGTTCAAGGAATTGTTCAAGAATTTTCAAAGAGTGCCTTCTTCAAATTGGTCCTTCCTGAAATAGTTGAGAATTTAGCCAAAGAAAATTGTATCAGGTAATGTTGGTGGCATTGAAAAAAGTGAACATGCAAAGATTTAAAAAAATTTTTTCACCTACTGGTAGATTACAAAATCAATGTGTATGAATTATGACACAGGCTAGCTAGGGTATAAAATACAAAGAACAAACTGAAGCTTAATTCATGGTTTTCCTCTTCAATTAAATACAAATGCTGGTAGATTGTGGTGTGCATGATTATATATTAGTCTGAATTTCATACCCTGGCATTGCTTGCCCATGTTTTTTTACCCTTGTTTAGGTTATAATACCAAATCTCTACTCTGTGATCTGTTTCATTCAACACTTTGCTTTCAATACTGACCTAAACATTTTAAAATGAATTGCCAGACAGCAAAAGGCAAAGTAAGGGATGCCTTTGCAGAAAATGGTTTGTGAGAAGTCTTGGATGATTGCATATAAGCTCAAAAACCTACTTCTTTGATCAATCAATCTTGTTTAAGGATCCTAGTCAAGGCATCCCTGTATGTGTACTCAATTGAGCCAAACATATTTCAGGCAGCATATGATGACAATTAATTTATTACCAAACAGCTAAAAGTGTAAGGGAGGTGTTATTTTGTTCTTGTCATCTGTTATTAGTTTTCAAATTGTCAAAACAGGAAAACATAGTGATTTTGCTATTTGAATCATCAGTGGATCCTTCAAAGTGGTGCAGAATGTTCTAGAACATGTCCTAAATGTTTCACCTTCCTCTGGTCGAAGAGTTCTACCCATGGCAAAAGTTCTTGCTGAAAGCTTAGTGAACAGCTCTTGTGGGAAATCTGCTGTAGACTTCCTTGAAAAGTTGTCACTGATGGTTGCCATTGCAGTGCCAGGGGTCCATGCAGATCTTGAGGCTTTTTCATGGAGAGATCTTCCCTTGCTGCTACTGAGTGAAGAAATTCATAAAGATTCAACAAGTCAGTGCATATCAATTAATGATTTAAATAAACATATATTTTTGGTTAAACTAAACCAGCTAACCGTTTTGCTAGGCTTGAGCAGCCGCTACTCAAACTTAAGTAACTGTGTTAAGTGCAAGCAAATGTGAGTCAAACAGATGCTACTTTCTGTGGTTTACTAGGTAATTTTTTTCTCATTTTATTACTGATGGACAAGTTATACAAACAAAAAATCCAGATTTGTTAACCAGCAATGAAAATTGTGTATATCCTTTAGTATATTGCCATTAGACTTATGATGGTAGGTGCATTTAATTATCAATTATAAAATGAGCTTTTTCATCATTCATCTATTGATTGAAGAATCTAGAAAAACCGACTTACCAGTGATCAAGAAAGAAGGCAAATACCACTCAGAAAAAGAATACTTGAACACTTACTTCACACTTCTAAGAGAGGAGTGTTTTCACAAGTTGAAGAATGGAGTTTCACAGTTTTTGAGCAAAGGAAAGTGTGATTCAAAAGAAGTGATGATGTATAGGTGGGAACATGTTTTTTGATTTACTTTCAATTTATGGCTAGCATGTGTTAGGTACATGAAGAATAGTTTGGCCTCATTCTACACAATCCTATGGGTAGCTATTTCATTACTTGTGATTTAACATGTAGATTTAGAAATCAGTGGACTGTATTTTTGAATTGACCATTAGTTCCACTGCTTCTACTTCATCCTCATCCTCCTCTTCATCCTCATTCTCATCTTCCTCTTCACCCTCATCCTCCTTCTCCTCATAAAACTCATCATCCTCCTCCTTCTCTTCCTTACCTCATCCTCACCCTCCACCTCATATGCTCTGCCTCATCCTCATCCTTTTCCTTATCCTCCTCCTCCTCACAATCTTCCTCCTCATTCTCATCCTCATCCTTAGCCTCATCCCCCCTTCCATCCTCCTCATCCTTCCCTCCTCTACCTCATCCTCATCCTCACCCTTGCCCTTACCCTCACCCTCCTCCTCTTCATCTTCCATCTTCAACACAACTATGTTGTAGATTTAATGTAACATTAAGTCTCTCAGATATCGCATATGTTATATATTGCTAGTACAGAGTTGATAGTGATTGCAATTGCATCTAGGATTACTCTGAAAGGACTACGCACTCTTAAACGAGAAAACTCTCCAACCACCATGTCAATTGGATTGCAATTTACTGTTAACTCAGAGGAAAGGATTGACTGGGGGTGAGCTCTTCATTAAGTTTAAAGTCTTTGGATGTATGATGTCATCAACAGCTAGAAGGCAAGGAGACCCAGGAAGCCACCAGGCTTATGGGAGAGCCACCTCACTTACAATAATGAATCAAGGAAAGAAAAAGTGCTGCGAGTGTGCGGCTTGGCCAATTCAGTGATTATTTAAGTAAAAACTCTTAAAGCTAAGAAAGTTTGGCAAAGGAGTGACTGATGTCAGTCCTATAGGAGATGACGATAATGCTTAGACCAGACAAAAAATATAATTTTATTATAATTAATAAATAAATATTAGGTTAGGTATTGATCTTTGATTGCTGTCAAACACATTGATTCAAACTTTATCACTACAACATGGCTGCCTGAAATATTTTAATTTGAATGTATGTAGATATGTATATGTTTACATCTGCGGTATGTTATCTGTGACAGATCTGCAAGTTGGCTTGTATATGGAAATCTACTGTGCATTTCTTGTGATGGCTCATTTGAACAGCCTGTTTGGGCTGTAGTGGAAAAGGTAGACCATGAACAAAGGTTGGTTACTTTTTTTAATATACTTACAGCACAGACAGCCCAAGAATGAAATTCCTTTACCCACCTGTTGTGTCATTTCAGTGATTTGTGACTCTTGTGTGTATTTCAGAAAGGTATTAACTAAAAGTAGTCACTCCACTTAAATAAATGGCATGTAAGGAAGCTGCTAGGTCGAAATTGCTTTAGTGAGATTAATTCAATTGAAGCATTTTTCTCAGCAAATATGAACAAATTTAGGATTCTACTTTATAGGGTCATCATGGCCAATGAAAGGATGTTTGACTGGAAAAAGAGGCTTTTGTTGGAAAATTGGAGTGACTAAAATGTACATTTTCCTAAAGCTTTGCCAGCGGCAAAGGAGAAAACAATCCTTGCATTTTTCTCTTGTGGCTACTGATTAACCCTAGCTCTCTAAATATGCTTCAACTGTAGAGTGATATGGGTGACACTTTGTGGTGATAAAACAAACAACATATCAGAGGCAGAATTTGTAATCAAACTACGAGGGATAACGGATAGTGGTAGGTAAATTAAAGATAAGAGGGAATTGATGCCTTTGATTGAGGTTTTTAAAGAAGCTCATTTTTGTTGTTAACTGACAGCACTTAATTATTTGAAAGTAACGAGCTACTCAAGAATGTAGTCTTGTCAACTGACTAAGCTGTAAACAACTGATCTGTGAAAAATTCAATCTTGTTACTCAATTGACTGACCTAGTCTTGCACGGGACATGCCAACAATAAATTGTATAGGGGGAGGGAGGGGAGGGGGTTTAGCTTGGAATGGGTAATTAATAGCAACCTTTTTGACTGATAGCCATTTTGTTATATTCAGATCTGTATTAATGTAAGGATTAATTTTGCATGAAAACTAGAGATCAATGATACATACAGTAATGACATCATTTTAAAAAAAAAATTTGTTGCAAGGTAGCATCACCATTCAGTCACATGTTAAATGTTGTAGTAGCTTAAGCTTCTCAGACTGTTATTACATAAGTTATATCGACCATTGAGTGGCATGAATGCGTTATAATGCGGTGCTGATGAAATACCTAAACGTGTATAACGCGATTGTAATACTTTCCTTTTTGTTTTTTGCATATCTGTAATAGGGAAAGAAGCTCACATGGCTGAAAGCCAGACATTTTACCTGTCTTTTGGTCCGGCTATGGATATTTTGCAACACAAAGGTTGATCATCGTAGATCTGTCTTATCACAATTACCAATCACCACTGGCAAATTAGCTCAGTCTCAACACACAGGTTGATCATCGTAGATTCGTCTTATCACAATTATCAATCACCACTGGCCAATTAGCTCAGTCTTCTGATATCCTTTGGTCATCCAATAATGTCCTATATATGTGATTGAGGATATTAGTGTTCATGCATCCTGCGTATAGTGTTAATTGAAAAATTTCTCATAACCATTATTATATTTGATAAATGTTCTTTATCGACTGCAGAACTTTGACCTTAAAATAATCTGAACTGTTTTTGACAATTTGTCTTGTTTTGGGATAAATACATACATACATACATACATACATGTATACATGCATACGTACATGCATACATACATACATACATACATACACACATACATATATGTTTAAAAAGCTTTTAGTTTGCGAACTGTGAGGTAGTAATTTTCAAGTTGTCCATTTCCTTCATGCTGGTGACTCTTTTAGGTGCGAATTTTGTAGGAATTCTTTAAAAAAAGTTGTTAGAATCTAAAAAGATCTTTCGCATTTGCCATGAATGAATCACAGGCCCTGCAAGACTGTGATGTATTTGTTTTTGTCAACAGTTACGTTTATGATTAATTTTTGACTGATATTTTCTAGATTCTGTTCCATTCAAGGATTTCTTAGTTCATCCAGAGGCCAATCACATGTGTCAAGCTGAGTACGTTCGTAAAATAGAAGCTCCTCCTGACTGGGGAATCATGTTTGAGTCTCCACCAAAGTCACATGACCACGAGGAATCTTCAGTGTACTCACTTGTGGATGACTTTGAAAGGATAAAATTATCAAATATCAAGGCAAAACTAGATGATACACAACTCGATGCCATTGACCTTGCACTTAAGAACAAAGTGGCTTTAATTCAGGTATGATTGCGTAGTACTGGTTGATATTTTTGGGTTGTCCATAAAATCTTAAAGGTTTTTGGAGGATTACGGATTACTTATGGGAGAAAATGTTACAATAACGACCAAGGAAGAAAAGCCATCAGCTTACGTTTTGCAGATGCCATGCTTATATTTCTAAGAAAATCTGAAAAAAGTGTGGAAAACATTCGAAAACTCAACATAGGTCAGTTATGCCCTCAGCCCCGTGATCAAGTCGTGCCTAGAAAGACGTTTGATGGTATTACTACTGGCAACCACGATCAAATTTCCAACATTGACTGCATCGTGCATAATGCTTTGAGTAGTTTGATTGAGAGATGATAATGAATTCCTACTTGCACTAATTTTGTAATTTTTGAACTAAAATGGCCTACATGTGTTACATACATACATAGTTTATTGACTTGTCCCCACGGGGCTTTTCAGGGTCAATATGAATCCTCAAATTCTTATCTTTCATACAGGGACCTCCAGGAACTGGGAAATCTTTTGTTGGTGTGTCTCTTGTTCATTTGTTATTGTCAATGGATGTACCGAAGACATTTGGACCCATTTTTGTAAGTATTTAATGTATACTGAGAATGCATTACTCCATAATCTCTCTGTTCAGCCCTCTCTTGATTTTGAACCGTTCCCCTCCTATGAACGGACTAAATTTATCATATGCCCCTGTCTCTCTCGAGTCCGCCCTTATGGCTGACAATATTTGATCTGATGCGCTATATACAGTTAATGGATTAAATGTGAGAACGAAACGTTTTGCGTGTGTTTGAAACGAAAGATGATTGATATGTACTACGACGACTTGGTACTTGTGAATAAAACAATAAGAGGGGCAGGAAAAGGAAAAAGTGAACATTTCACGTAGTGCCGAGTCTTTAGCAAAAAATTCACAAAGGCGTGATTCAGAAAGATTTATTTCAGGAGATTGTTTGCGGTTGTGTAGAGGTTGTAGTGTTACATTTAACAGTAATTGTTATGAAAATGCTCACAACTTGAAGTAAGAGCTAAAAATAGTGTGACATACACATCGCATGGAATGTTCAAAAAAGGTTTGTTAGCCTGTGCTGACGCCGCCACAAAAACGATCAGTGAGGGTTTGAGTGAAAGGACAACCTGTTCCAAACATCTCCTATGTTTGCCACTTGATTGATTTCTGAAGGCTATAAGCGTACTGATGTTTTTTTATTCCTTTCTTACCCTGTTATTCTTACTTGACTATTCAAAGGTTGTCACTTACAAGAATGACGCTGTCGACCATTTCTTGGAAGGGTGTCTAGATTTATCGCGTAAGCCCAGAATTGTCCGTGTTGGAAACTCATCAAGATCAGAAAAGTTGGAGGACTGTCTCTTGTCTAACGTAAGATTTTTTGGATCTACCTGGACTTGGCTGTTTGAAACCTAATTGACACTAATCCTGGGTTACATATACATAAAAATAATTAATTTTCATGATGTTTAAATCAAGATTAGTGCTAAATGTGCTTTCAACAACTCGGTCAAGGCATCTGTGTAGTTTCAACACGTGTGGTACTTTGAGGGTCCGTAGTGGTGCTGCTGCACGTTACTGCTGATAAAATTTTGTTGGCATTTGTTGCAACCATCGCCGATCAGATGAAACTATAGATCAGTGAACTTTTGAAACGTTTTGCTTAACATAGCCTTTTCTTTCAACTACTGGATTTTGTCTATTCTACTTGCCTTACTTGAGAATTTTCACGATATTTTTCTAGTAAGCAGTTTACGTGAAGTTGAAATTTAATGCAAGCTAATTGCCACTAGCTAGCAAGCAGTCCCTCTTTAAAAGCGTTGCGGCACGAGCGTTTTTTCGCCCATATGGAGGTATGGGTCCTCAAGCGAGACCTCTCGTAAGCCGGTGAGAGGTCCACAAAAGCTTTGGCACTACTACTTGTTATTTGTACCAGACCCCTTGTAGACCTCTCGCCGGCTTTCTTTGCTCAGGGTCTGAAACCTACCCGCGGGCAAAGGAGCGGTCATCCAGTAATAAGCCTGCGCATTTTTGCATAGGAGTGTAATGAACTTTTAATGATATTTGATTTGACAATTTTCATGTAGATAAAGTCAAAGTTTGTGTGGTCTGAAGTTCTCAAAACGCAAAAAGAAAAACTCAGAAGTCAACTGCAAAATATGCAACATCACGTGAAAGAGGCATACTCGAAGCTTCAGGGTTCCTGTGTTTTTAATGCTGATATGTTCATCCAGGTGTGGATCTATGTTTTAAAGTACCCCTCAAGATGTTAATTTGCGATTCAATTATTCCAAGTGACAAAGGGTTATTATAAACCTTATGCATGTTCATGTGAAACTCGATGGAAGACGGTTGGTTGATGGTACATTTACCCTTCACCTCATTACTCCATCAGGAAGGCAATGGGGCTTTGATTTCATACCAGTGACGTACAATTCTCCCCAACTTTAAGTTCTGATTATGTGAAGGGTGGGTAATGTTACTATGTGATTAGATAATTATTTGGCGGATAGTATAGTTTGTTTTCGAACACTTATGCACTCTAGAAATTAGTTTTCCCGTTGGATGGCGTTATCCTACCCTCAAGCTTAGACTGTGCTGTGTGGCCCTATGGAATAGCTGCAAAAAACGTACCTACGTTCACCCCAAAAATTTTTCTTTAAAGACAGTAACTGAAAAACAGGTCAGGGAGCTCCTGATAGAATCAAATGACCAAGCGGAGGTGGATAAGCTACTCAAAGAGAGAAACATGGATGGGTCATATAAATCTCACTTGAAAGGTGCAGGAATATTTCATTTGTTAAACCTTTCTTACTTTTCCCGACTTAGATTCCGAGATGTTGTATGTTTTTTTCTCAAAGAATATTTTAATATTAGAAAAACTTGAAATTTTTGTAGGGGAAATATCCGGCGATTTATGATTTATGATGTATGTCAAAGAACTGAAATAGTTTCAATAATGGTTTGGGTATATAGTGCAAAACGCAGTTGAAGTGTTGTTCTTTAAATTTGAATTTTTTTACTTGTTAGCACTAAAATAGTTCAAAATGAGTCGAGACGAGTATTTAATGTTTTTTTCCAACATGTTTCTTTGGTAACATCACTACCTTCCTTATTTGACTGACTCCCTTGCTTTGAAGAAAATCTCTCTTTAAGAGAGGCACTAGAGGAGTGGCTTCCTGGACAAGAAGAATTTGATCGGTTTGTCAGGGGGAACGGATTCCCAGGAACGAGTAGCAAACCGTCACATTCAGTTACTGACGCAAAGTCAGAGCGCACAAGGTACTTTTGATGCTTTCTTTTATTATAATTAGACAGGAAAAGGGTAAACAGGAAAAATTTGTGGCGACACAAGTTGAGTAAAAATCTATGAACGTTTGTTGGCCTACCTGAAACGAAACAAAACTTATCTACGTTTTGCAATGATTGCAGCTTTCCTCTTTGATATTACAAACACGGAGTGAGGTTGTAACTACACAAGCGCAGCGTAGCGCGTTTCTCTCCGAAGGAATTTACCGGAAGAAACCGGGTGTCATTTTAATTAACTGAGAAAATAACTTACATCAGCGAGATTCTCGCGAATTCTCGCACCTCGTAAACGGTTGGGGCTTGCGATAGATTTTCAGAGTGACAGAATTTTGAGACAAGACGCCGACAGGTGATTCACCTGGCTTTTTATCAATAGTCCATTTTACAGTTGCGTGCTTGGTTGCCAAGCCTTTTACAACAAGGTCACCTTAAGCTTCACTTCAAATCAGAGGCTTGGCAACCAAGCACACAACTGTAAAATAGCCCATTGTCTAAGCTCGCGCTCAAGAAGTCAATTTCGTCTTAATTCAAGGAATTCCGTACAATAAAATACAGGCATTATAATCAGTCTAATCATCTTAGCGGCCTCCATGTTTTTAGCAGTGTCATATGACAACCGTACCGTGAAAGCATTACACAAGCGTTTGCTTGCCTGACGATCTTTTTGGCACGCACTCGACAAGTCTTCGAAATTGTTTTGGGAATAAGTTGGGGAAGAAAGTTCATTTTAAAATTTGAATACTTAGTGAGTGAAGAAACATCACGTCACGTGTTTCTATTTCGCCGTGAAGCAAAAATCTTCTCAGTTGAACTGTTTACCAACGGAACATTTTCATCTGGCGCATGAAAAACAATGTGCTCATACTGTACTCCAGATCTCTGTATCAAATCTGTCTATTGTATAAGGTGTCTTACAATGTTAATATATCACCTTCTTTACAACATTCGCCTCTTAAATGTCCACAGTTAATCGTAAAGTAGACTATGCTGGATCGTGGATCAAATCTGACCATATAAACGTTTTTAAATTTTAACTTAAGACGCCTTACATACTTTATTTTGAGTGATTATACACTTAATTCGTAGTAGAAAGAGTGGTTTATTGACGTTTCTCTCCATCGCAAGTTCACCCCCTGCCAGTGCGCCCCATCAAATATAGCACGTTCACCCTACGCTCACTATTTTGCCCCAAGATCTTCAACTCGTCTCCTTACGGCAAAACACGAGGCCATTGTGATTTCTGTGCCATTATACTAGCTGTTGATAACAGTTAAGAGCTGCAAAACCTGGTTGTTGAAAGAAGTCTTAAGCTAGGTCTGAGATCTTATTTATTTAGTGAAAATGTTGATCTCCGCTTTGCTGCATGCAGAACTAAAAAGCGAAAACTGGATCAAGAACAGGAAAACCCCGATGACTTCAGAGAGCCTTCTGTGGAGGAAGATGAGCGGATTTCCTCAGCCTTAGAGTACGAGTTTCCTGATGATACGCAAGACATTTCTGACACCAGCACACATGACTCATTTGGAGAACGAAAACTTATTCCCATGGATGAGGGAAGTGAGTTTTATCGTTTTAAGTTCCCCCTTTTTTTTAAATTTGATAAATACAAATACCTGTTTTAAAAAAATTGCAATTTGCAAAAAAAAAAAAATTTGAAGTATATACAGCTTCTGTTTTCTCATCAAAGTGTCTCTTTTTGATGACGAAGCGAGGTACGAAGCCTTCGACATGAAAATAATATTTCACTATCATGCCAGCAAAACTCATTTTCTCTAGAAAGGTTGGGCATTTAGCTTCGTTTTGAATGTGAGAGTTCTCTGGAACTCGGAAATTTCCTATTAGATATTTATTGGCGTCTTATAGATGTAACCTAACCTTTATAGCATCTTCAAAAGACTAACCTTTGTCTAACATCTGGTGCAATCATTTTCCATACATGGAGAGACTTTGGTATATGATTTGGTGAGCAAGATTGATTTAACCAATGAGAACGCTTGAAATACAATATCCCAGGCTGAGAATTAAATAGTTGGTAGTTGAGAAACCACTATAATGGTCATAAACCAGATCAGAACATCCCATTTTCTACCGTGATACCGATTTTGTACATGGCGTGCATGTAAAATGGCATTTTTTCCATACTAGAATGTTATGTTTGAAACCATTGTTATTATCGTAAATGTGATCTTTTGCCAGAAGTTGACCCCTCCATAATATGCTCAGATGAAAGAAATATCTGGGTTCTCAATCACCATGAAGGATTCAGCTAGTGTATGCTCTTCAAAGCTTGTATGCTGAGAGGGCCCGTATGGAGTTTCTTGATGTGAGCAGGGAGGCCCAGGAGGTAAAACACAAGCTTCAATTGTGACAGTAATAGCGTCAACTAGAAAAAACCTTGTTGGATATCTTTTACCTAATGTTTTATTCCTCCCTTAGCCAGAAAAAGATGTAGTTTCAAAAACATCTTTTAACAGTGATCATGATAGTCTCCCTTAAACGAAGAAAAATGCCCAGATTTGACACATCCTGTTCTATTTAGTTGGTCATATATCAGTATATAAACAAAATAGCATCATTAGTAATGGATTATCAGAGAGCTTATGCGTTGTAAGTAGTACATTATGTTGTAAAAAGAGCCAAATTGATGAAAAAAGGTGTGTAACCCCATCTTTTCACGTGAAATTGGTCCGGCTATCAGCAAATTCGTCCTCATAAAAACAAGTTCTTCTTTGTACCCTGAACACCGAATATGTATTCCGCACAATGACCCATTTGTCTCGAATACTTATTTTCGTTTCAGGGTCCCCTTCAGTGAGGAGCGAACTCATTATTTTGAAATTTTCTTACCGCTCTTGTAGCTAGGTTTTTTATGATTTCATTTATGCACTTATACATGGTGAGGTAGGGAGTGTCTTTCAAGGACAATTAACTTGGCTGTGCGCCTTTCCTTTTTCTCTAAATTTTACTGTTGAACTTATCCACAGAAACATCACCAGTATACAACGTTGAGAAATAAACATGATATCGATGTGATGAGGCAATGTGAAATCATTGGTATGACAGTGACTGGTGCAGCCATGAGAGCCAATCTGCTGGGTAAACTAACAACACGTTGTATTTGTTGTTGCTGTTGTTGTTGATGTTATTGATGTGAATATGTTGGTGGTAGTGCTGGTGCAAGTTCATTTCATCTCCTAATCAACTTCAGACTGTATGTTTAGTTTTCCAATTTTAGGATACTTCACATATAGCATAGACTTTGTGATAGTGTGGTGTGATCGTCCGGGTTAGTGTAATCTTGAGAAGGATTTTTGTCGGTAGTGGTGACTGACGTTTCGACAACCTGAGCGGAAGTTATCACCAGAGTCAAGAGAATCATTAGTTGTTGTCAGTCAATTGCTCTAAGTCCGGTTCGTATAAACTGATTAATCAGTTTTGCCGTGATGTTATCGGCTGTAAGACTCAAGTGCCGTAAGTCGGTTGCGATCGGTCGGTATCGATCTGTCGGTATCGATCTGTCGGTAAAGTCAGGTCGTTCTGTTCGTTTCATTTGTAATGTTAATATCATGCATGAGTCCTTTGTATGGTGCCGGTAGAGGTTGACACCTTTTGAGGGCAATTTGTTCTATGGTTGCAAACCAGCTTTCTAGAGTTAGTCGTTGAAAGTAGTTGGTACTAGGCACTGCGCAGAGTCCCAGTCAATAGTGTCTTTAGTAAGTCGATGGTGTTCAGCAATGTGATCGTTGAAATCACCTTTCCTCGTAGGTGGCTTGTGTTTAGTCAGTCTTGTTGTGAGGTTTTTGTCAGTCTCGCCGATGTAGGAGGCGTGGCAGTCGGAGCGATTGATTCTATAAACCGCTCCCTGTCTGTTCCTCGGTTCGTCCTTGTCCTTGACGTTTGTCAGTAACTGACGTAGTATAGTGATGGGTTTGTGGACGACGTGGATATTGAAGGGTTTTAGGATGCGCCAGATGTTCTCAGATATGTCATATCAGACATTTCATCACGGCATAGTCCTTGGAAACATACAAAAATTATTTAAGTTTATCAACTAGCTCTTTTAAATTACCCAATGTTCAAACATTGATTTTTTTAAAAACTGGCGGGAATTCGGTAACTTCGCGAATGTCATTTCAGTCACATATCATGCTTTCACTTCGACTGATTCGTGAGAATTTTTTGAGATGTGAAACCGAAAGCACTGACAGAGTGTGAAGTTGGGCTCATTTTTCACGGACTTTTTGTCGGGATTAAAATTATGGTGAAAATGGAGTTTTCGCTCACTACGTATGGTTCTGAATGATTGTAATGCCTTTCCACCTACAGTTCATTTGCTGTTGTTTAATATACTTTCAGAGGAAATAAAGCCATCAGTTATGATAGTAGAAGAAGCTGCCGAAATCTTAGAGGGACAACTTGTGGCAGCTATCCCGCCATCCGTTCAACACCTTATCATGATTGGTGATCATCAGCAGCTGAAACCTGTGGTACAAAACCCCAGACTCCGAAAGACTAATAACCTTGATGTCTCCATGTTCGAGAGACTTGTGAACTGCAACATTCCTTTCAAGCAGCTTGAGTATCAATGCCGAATGAGAGACGACATTGTTGATTTGCTCCGAAGGCTAAAAATCTATAAGGAGCTTAAAACAAGGACGGAGGTAAATGCTGGAAAGTATGGACCGAAGTGGACAATGGCTTTCGCAC
Organism: Pocillopora verrucosa; assembly: GCF_036669915.1. Lineage (NCBI taxonomy): Eukaryota > Metazoa > Cnidaria > Anthozoa > Scleractinia > Pocilloporidae > Pocillopora > Pocillopora verrucosa. Next base: position 7,119,646 of record NC_089323.1, read on the forward strand.
AAAGTTTATCTAATTGAAGGTTATTACTTTTCGCGGGTGGAGGACACCTATTTGCCAGTGCTTGCCCTGCTGAGGCTAGGAGAGAATCGGCGCTCTTAGGGGTTTAAAAAACATAAATTCTTTGTGTTACTTACGTTAACGATTCCCTCTGTTTATTAACCTTACTGCCAAACCCTTTCCCTCCTTGCTGGATTTAAATCACTCCTTTAGCTACAGTGAGTTAAAACTCGTTTTGCACGGAGTTACAGAGCTCGAAATTTACAGTTATTCGTTCTACCTCTCTAGCTAATTCGCAACAATGATTTTCCACATTGTGTGGAGAAGAGCATGTACTTCTGCCGCCACACAAGCGAGGAGAAACCATCAAAAGATTCCCACAGCAAACGAAACGTCCACGAGGCCAGGATGATCACGGAAGCTGCAAAAACGTTTTGTCAACAGGGAGTTCATCCATCTAGAATTACAGTACTTTGCGCATATCGAGGACAGGCAAGTGAACTTCGGATGCTTTTAATCTCTAAACCGAAGTATGATTTGATCCTGAGAACATGGTGATAAAATTGATATCCTTTGCAAAGTTTAGGTGGGTCACAGCAGTTTACAGCTCTGTAGTTTTAATTGATCATTATTGCTACTCTGAGTCTGGTGATGGTGAAATACTCGTATTAAAATGTCCAATCTTTGCAAATCATATTATGACTGTCCTTGTTACTTAACTCAAGTTAAGCCATCATAACAACATTATAACCTGTTAAATACATTCTTATTTTTATCTATGAAAGTTAGCAACCTAAAATGAACTTGGAAACCCCATTTCTATTTTTGAATGGTGTTCTTTTCATTAAGATAAAACTTTTCTGTAAATCAAGGAGGCTACAAATCCCAGTTGTTTAAAAATGTGCAAGAAGTTCCTATTGTTTAATGATTTTGGAATTGTTAAATAAAGAAAATGGGCGGGGGGGGGTGGGGGGGCTACTTAGCTGGTTTTCGAAATGGCCAGCACTACGAGCACATGTGATAGCATTTTGATTGGTTGATTGGTAAATATTCTTCTGTGACAACCTTTATGTTAAAAAAAACGACCATGTCATGTTCAGCAAAGTTTGTTTAATACCTTCTTTTCATCACCTCATGTAGGATGATAGCTATGATACATCGAAGACCAAGCATTGTACACAGTTGCAAGTGCTACCGTTTGACTCTCAGATACCTGATCGAATTGCAATGTATTTGTCAGTGTTTGCCTTTTTGGGGGGAAGACGAAGACTGCACCATCCACCATATCACCCTTTAGATGGGTGATATGGTGGATGGTGCAAGGCTGGTGGAGGGCGATTCTGATTCTCACCTTTGAAGTATCGCTTTCACCTATTGTTGCTGATGAGCCGTCCATCGCAACGGTACACAGAACTCACAGGTTCTTTTTCGTTTTCATGTTTTATTCTCCGTACAATAAGTCACTAAGAAGACTTATGAATTAGAATAAATTCTAGAAAACTCTCTCCCTGAAAACTCTTAATTTTTGTCGTGTCCGGTTGTCTGATTTTGCTCACACGTGTTCTTTACCTTATTTGGTAGTACTCGCAAGTGTCACAAACTAAGAAGGGTCGGGGCTCGTCAAAACTCTTGAACACTGTCGAGGAAAACAAATAATATTACATTGCTTTCAGGAGGTTATTTAGGTAACCAATTGCTCTATCTATGTATATCCCCACTGGATCGATAACTAGAGAATACCACTGGCCATTTTTTTATGTTGTTGTAATTGTTAAGGTAATATACTCCTTTTGCAGGTCACTGAAATAAGAGATTTCTTCCAATCCTCAAATGTTGAGAAAATGGGTGAGATTGGAGTGACGACGATAGACGCTTTTCAGGTATGGAAAGTTCCTCTCTATATCTTTTATTAATGTGAAATAGAACAATGGTTAACTTCTTTAAAAACATTTATCATTTTCAGTTGAAAATCCTTTCCTTAGTGTGGTCCCGAGGTATCTAAACTTCTCAAACTCCGTGGTAATAACTTGATATGACTAAAATCTTATGGCATTATTGAAGACAGTGTAACGAGTTAACTTCATTACTTCCCAATGTAAGCGATTCGCAAACAATTCAAGGGTGTAATGTGACTCGAACCCGTCACCCTCGCAATCATGGAGCGATTCTGTACCAAATGCGGTACTGCAAAGTGAAATTTCGGGATGCTGATTTTAATCCCGTGAAAGGAATGGAAAATTTTAAAAAAGAACTATCTACGACGTTTGAGAATGAGGCTCTCATCATACCTAATCATTTTCTTCTACAGGGGCAGGAAAATGACATCATTCTCGTTTCTCTGGTCCGAAGTAACAATGAGAACGAGATTGGTTTTTTGTCGCAGAAGAATCGTATTTGTGTGGCAATTTCACGAGCACGTTGTGGCTTGTATCTCTTTGGTAATCAAGCTCAATTGGAGTATAAGTCATCAGTCTGGAAGGTGTGTTGAGTTATTCTTAATCTTGCAACAGATAGTTGGGTGGCCTGTGACTTACTGTCACTTTTGTGGACTTCTGATTAAAAAAAATCAGGTTTTTAGTCCCATGACCAAGTTCTAGGGCAGAAAATCTCTTTATGAGTGTGCATACTCCACCCAGGAATATAATTGTTAGGGCAGCATGATGTAATGCACTTTGTTTTTGTTTTGTTTTGTTTTTTTCTTTACGTGGCGGTTTTATTGAGGGTAGTTCGTGATAGACGAGCGTTCCACCAAGATGCTTAAAGAAACTTGGAATCAACTGTATTTGTTATCTTATGACAAATGTGATGGAGTTTCTTGATCTTAAGTCGGTTTGAAATGGATTATATTCCTCCTAGAGGAAAACTTATATTGGTGTTATGTTTTAGCTTTTGTTTGGTGTGTAAACACAACTTCAGAACAAAGAGAACGGTTAAACTTAACAAGAAGGAAAAATGATGATGTATTCCTTTCTTTGCCAGGCTATCGTCAAGTTCATGAAAGAGAAGGATTGTCTCGTTAAAGAAATTCCATTTGTAACTGTAAGTAACACGCGAAGTGTTAACTGTAATATAAGCACTTGTTATGCTGTCGTTCAATTTCTTCCGAATTTGAGTTATGAACGAAACACGAGGTACAGTGTTTCCTACGTTTAGTGGGTAACCTCCGCCCCCCGAGTAAGCGCCTCACTCTAATGAGCACGACATTTGGGACTAAATAATCGCTGCGGCCGTGGCACGGCGCTTATTCGAGGAATTGATTCTCAAGCTCCAATGCTACATACACAGTTGGATATCCTGAGGCAACTAGATGCAAATCCCTTCTATGGCAATAAATCCAAATTCTGAACTTCACCCTAAATTCGTAACCTTGGTTTATGTAACTTTCATGCCTGCCCTAAATATTTGGGTGATTTCAGTACGTAGTAAAAACTTTTAAACCAAACTCAAGAAATCCAAGGATATGATTGATACAGAAACACAACCTTTCAAATTTCTTTCGTTTCAACTTTTACATGTAGGCTTCTGGTAGCCGTTCTGAGGGTGAACCCGAGAGCAGTTCTTCTTTAGATGGAAAAAGACATGGAGTTAGTAAGTACAGGATATTTATTGTCTTGTTTACGGTTATCTATGAAACTCATCGTAATGAGCGTGGAACAAAGATTAAAACTGTTCTTGTTCTTTGTTTGAAAAGCAACATCTTCGTATCCAGATTTGGAACGTAGTGTACCCTGATGATTCTTATGATGCATACGTGTGAACTTTAATATAAGTCTGGACTGTTAACAGAAAAAAAAGCGCCGAATACATGTGAAATCTGGTGGCAATACTGCATTCTAAAGCGTCTTTTTTGTATTTTTGTGATCTTTAGCAAACATAACGTTGAATGCGCAGACCATCAATGCAATTTTTGGAGAAAAAGGGACGTTGCAGTTTACAACTGGTGAGGTTTTTTGAAGGTGTTTTTGTATTTACCTATCCTTTTTTACCGCAATATTTTTATTTTTTTTCAGCCCTACAGCTGAAAGTTATTGTTTCTTGTGATTTTTTCTATTTTCATTTTTGTTATTTTACTTTTGGAGACCTTCTTCAAGATCGTGGCTAGTTAGCTTTCATTATTTAAGTTAATCAACAGTCTAACAGTCGAAGTTAGCGGCATCTTAATTACTATTACGGGTGAAGAAAAAACGTCTCCTAAGTATCCTATGAAACTGGCAGTGTTGACTCCCTTGAGTGCCAGAAGGAAATTAATGTACTGTGGCTATAAACCAACTTAATTCTAGGTTCGCGCGCGATATTTGAGTATAACTGCCGCTATCTCGGATTGCACAATTTTAGAGCAATAAGAATAAGTCACCTCAATATACTGTACGATTAATAGGAAGGTGTGAACTTCAGTTTTATAGCTGTAAACTAAGAAACGGCAAGAGTCATGGCAATTTTTATTCTCCTAGACAAGTCTACGTCGGGAGAGATGATAACTCATCATTTTCCAATACCTGCATCTGGTGAGATAAATGTTCAGAGTCTGTCGTCCGCTGGAACGCCCTTACAAGAAACAGAGAAATCGAAGGTCGAGACTCAAGAGCAGAGCAAAGATGGAGGCAAATTCCCTTTTCAGGAGGAAGGTTTTGAAGAATTTAAAAAGGAAAAGCCAGTGCAAGAGACGCAAGTATCAAGAGAAGCGCAAAAAGTGAAGGACGAGGACATAAGAAAAGCGGGCGAAGACGAAGGATTCCAACAAGAATTTGGTAAAGGAGAGCCACTTCAAGCCGAAAACGACCGTTCCACCAAAGCAAGTGAAAGTTACAAAGAAGAGGCGTCACCCATACAGGAGACGATGGCCGCGGGTAAGGGGCCTTTTGAAGAGACTGGGCTTGAAGTTGGCGTGAAGATACAGCATTCGGACGAGAAGGAATAGTAGCTACTACCTGATCTTAATGCTCACAGGCAAAAAGAAAATTAATAGGAATATTTATAGAATATAGCGTGTTCATGGGAAGATATGCGTTTAACTTTGTAACTCGCCGTTAATCCTGTGTAAACAACTAAGGCCTCCAGCTGTCTTCGTCGATCATAATTTTTAACTTTTGAAAATTTTATCTATGCACAACATTTTGTGTGCCTAAGGTTTTAAGGGATGCTATTCTAATTTGTAGATTTTGCTATAATGATGTTATAATCAATGGAAAGCAAAGTCTGTACCTTGCCAGAGCTTATCCTGGTTTCCTTAGCGTGAGGCGAGTAGGAGTACTACCCCTCCCCCCTGGATTGGGGTGCTGGTTCTTCAGGGTGGAGAGAGGCACTGTGATAGTAAAGTATTTTGATCAAGAACCGAACAAGATGACCCGGCTAGCTCTCGAACCCAGACTCCAGCGCATTAATCATTGGGCCACAGCGTGTTCCACTAAGTACCTTGTAGGTGGTTAATTTTAGCGCTTACCAGTCATTTACTTAAATTATCTTACCTACTAATCTGAGGCAAGCACAAACTAGTGCTAGTTTTAAATCCGGCTGCAGGGGTTTCCTTTTTGATAATAAATAAGTTAATTAATCACACAACATTCATGGAAAGCAGGCACTTCGCTATTGTTTTTATTTTGTTGTTATTAGATTTAATTAAACAATGTAATTAATGCAATTTTAGTAATTACTTTAAGTCCTGATGTTTTATCTGTGTATAAATGAATTTAAATAAATAAATAACTCTCAGCTACTAGGCACGCTATCACTGGCCGATTTCACCGGATATGGGAGCCTTCAAGTGCTTACCGTTCTTAGCCAAGTGTAACGAGAGAATTTTCAGTTTTTAAGGTTACTATGCTCAACATTGAGACTGCGGAACTTTTGCGAAGCTCAGCAAAGCGTAAATACTGTCAGTTGTTGTTCAGCCAGCCTTGAACAGTTATTGTTTGACATTATCAGTAGTTAGTATTAAACTGTAGCCGTTACCTGTCCTAGTTTTTTCTTTAGTTGTTTGCGGTGCTTTGAGATTGATTAATCTTGTGAAAGGCAAAATTCCTTTCTAGCCAATCGTTGTTATTGAAATGTATAGGGTGGTTCAAAGTGTGACTTAATCCTTTAGATAATTCATGGCATTACCTAATCCTTTGTAGTTTGGGCTTGGATAGAACTGTGTCGTAAAGGTTTCTTTGGTTTCAACAAGCGTTGTGCCTGGTCACAACGAGTGTAGCACTTGGTCAAGGATAGGTCAGTATTTGATGAGGATTTGGTGTATCTTGACGAACCAGGACCACAATTTAAAGCGCGTGTTTAAGACAAATTTATTGTGAAAGTCTTTTGTCCTAAGGAGTCCCAACCTTCACGCTGTCAGCGAGTGTTCCCCCATAAACTTGTTTGAGTTTTTCCCGCCCGTACTGTTATTTGTGAAGCAAGACACATGTTTTGAAGGCAAGAAACCTGTTTTCATACAAGAGAGAGAAGGGGAGAGAGGAGAGTTAGAGAGAAAAACTTCTAATTTGTCTGAAATAAACGCACACATCTGTTCATTGTCCCTGAGCTGCATTTGTTTCACGCACACTTTCGTCTCCTTCTCAGCATTGTTTTGTCCTGTCACGCAACGCCCTCTCTCCCCTTTTGGAGAGAGACCGCATTGGGTGACGATACCAAAACATAGGCATGCTACGCATGCAAGTTTTTTTTTTTTGGATAGGTGGGTTGAGGTGGGACGATTTGTGTAACTGATGTTTTCCGTTTGTAAAGAAAAAGAGCATAACTTTCAAAAGCAGCTAAATATCGCATTACTTTACCTTAACTTAAGAAAAAAGATTACTCAAAAGTGCACAATTTTTTAATCGAGCTCCACAGGAACTCTCGAGTCGAAAAATTCAAGCCGTCCTTTCTCTCTTTTGGTCGCCAAATCTGCACCATGGTCCCCGCGTTCCTAGCGGAGATGCTAGAAACTGGGGATGAAAATCGCGAGCCTCCCCTAATAGGTTTGCCTCTGTCCCTCACACTATTTTCTCGTGCTCAAATATCTGGAGGGGTGGTACAAAGGCCGAAATTTTTGCCTCATTACATGGAGTTATTAACATAATTTAAAATGACATCTGTCGCCCCAGGTTAAAATGATATGGCTGGTTTTTCCCTCTTTTAGCTCCATCCTTGATGAATTCTCTTATTTTATCTTGATCACGTTTACATGATCAAGATAAATGTTTACATGATTGACTTTAAAAAAAGCTTTTGACTGTGTATCTCACACTATCCTACTGCGTAAGTTAATTCGGAGTTTAAGGTCCCCTACTATCATGGCTGACTGACTAATCTAACCGACAGAACTCAGTTTTCGGTAGCACTCAACTGTGCTAAAAGTTACCTGATTCCCCAAGGGTCAGTTCTGGGCCCCACGTTGATCGCTTTGTACTCTAATGACCTTCCAAGTGCTATCACCTCCGGCTCTATTTTTATGTACGCGGATTACACCACCGTTTATTGAATTGGCGACACTGTCGATAACACTGTCACTTCTTTCAATAGAGCTTTATCCGAGCTAATTTCTGTGACTATTGGAGAGGAACGGATCGAGTAGGTAAAACATACCCGTCTTTTGGGCTTTACTTTCGACGATATGCTATCCTGGGTACATCATCTCACAGATTTAAAAACGAACTTTGTTGGCAAAATGAACCTCTTGAAAAGTAGTTCGTTTTTGGGCCGTAATGCCAGATTTGACTTGTACTTTAAGATAATATTGCCATTCGCTTTATATGGACTGGTCGTTAGGGGCGGCTGTCCAACTGACGGACCTTCTACAATCTTTGGAAATACTTCACCGAAGAACAGCCAGAATAATATATAATTTACCTCGCGATATGCCTACTGACGAAGTATACCGACACTCGAATTGGAACACTTTAACCATTTATTATAAACTTCGATTAATTAAACTATTTCATAGCGTGTTTGTAGGTGAAGCACCTGCGGCTCTTTCATACTTGACAAATAAACCTTGCACTGCGTACAACTTCAGAAGGAGTAATAACATAATCGTTCCGCGATTTAACTCGCAGTTTCTTTAAAACTCTATTAGCTATAGAGGCGCTATCCTTTGGAACGCTGTCTCAGCTCATTTTACGGGCCAGTTTACTGATTTTTATTGTAAAGTGAAGAAGGACTTTTATTTTAAGGAACTTGATTTTAGTCGGTTCAGTCGCCGCCCGGGCACTACCGTGATTTTAAATGCTTATAAATATTCTATGCCTTAAATGCTGTAGTCAATTTATTCAGATGTAAATACGTGAACTCATTTAATATTTCTCTATTTAGAAACTTATTGAATATTTCTTAATTTTTACCATGGTAGTTGTATTTTGTAAGTAATATTATCCCTATTTTAGTATATTTTCATATTGTAATTATTTTCACTCAACCCCCCAAGTTTTGAGCTTTAAACTCTATCGTGCTTAAATAATGGATATTATTATTATTGTAACGACCAAATTCGTCTTTATTGGTTTTCTCAAGTGCTTCTCTAACCTCGTTACTCGAGCGAATGCCCAAAACCAAAGGAAATATACAAAGACAAATGCAACTACCAAGCAGTTGACCAAAACGATTTCGGTACACAGAACATTTTCGAGCGACAGAGGTCATGTGACCAAAAAGGCGGGAAAACGAAACAGGGAACCCAGCTGACAATTATTATGATTACGATTATGATTATTATGATTATTATGATTATTATGATTATGATCATGATTATGATTATGATTATGATTATGATTATGATTATGATTATGATTATGATTATGATTATGATTATGATTATGAGGTGTGGTAGCCTGCCCTGGCTGGTGGCTCGGTCTGTCGGGTAGGGTAACCCTGTCAGCCAGGTTCACAATGCGCCATGTAAACGTCTCAAGGAGGGTAACCTCAAACGCAAGCTATTTTTCGAGCACGGCTAGGCAGGTTACCTCACCTACCTGGAGTCCCCCACCTTCATACAAACAAGCCCTTAAAGGGAAGACGGTATGACTCTTTGAACGGCGTAACGCGCCAGACAGCTGGTAACTGCGTGACTTTGATCTTCACTCTCAGGTTTTGGCATAAGAGAAGTTCTTGCCGCGCATTTGTAGCCTGAAAGAGAAAGAAAGCCAGTCCAATAAGTGCCCCTCTTCTGTTTCAGTAATAGCACTGTTAGAGTGCTTGTACACTAAGATCAACCGTGGTCCACCTTCCTTTAATTGGTCGCGTAAAGCCTCACGACAAAAAAGTGGTCTTCATCTCAGTCTCTCTGGAAAGCATAGCAGTCAGTTTCACGAAGTTTGTCGCTGTGTCCTGATCGGGGTAAAAATGACTAAGACAAATGACTAAATTTACAGAATCAATGACGAGACCTGAGGAGAGTTAAGCGATTGTCAACGACTACGCCCGAAAACCTAACGAAAATTGGTTCTTTTCTGTCTTGGCAAAAGCGGTAAAATTTCTCTCAGAGGAAAATCGCTCTACGCACGTCCTCGCTATTTGTCCTCAAGCGGATGCTGTCCCCTGGCCAAACGTTGGGCTAATGTCGAAGTAAATCTGTATACTCGTTTAATCTCTGTCTCGGCAAAAGCGGTATAATTTCTTTCAGTGGAAAATCGTTCTTTGCGGCGCGTCTTCGCTTTTTGTCTGTAAGCGTTTGTCTGAAAAAACAATTTCTCCCAGGTTATCTGAATAATCCTGAAGCTACCGGCCAAATGGTAAATGAGGACAGATGGGAGCACAACGGTGATACAAGACATTATGACGGAAATGGGCATTTCTTTATCGTGGACAGGTTGAAAGAACTTATCAAGTATAACGCATTTTAGATAAGGTTTTAATTCTACTCCATCTTGTAAACTTTTTGCTATCTTGCGACCTCGCTTAACGTCTAAGACCCTTAAGTGGAGAGGAATTTGGATCTGATGACGAATGTACAGCGTAAGGGTCTACGGAGAGAAGGAACCAAAAAGTTCTTTAAATTCTCTTCATTTTTTCGCGTGAATTTTTAGGTGAGGTATACCTGAGTGTGAGTAGAATTTTGGTTCGAAGATATCGCGGAGAGCCGCTCGTTTCAGCTAAAACAAAACAGAAAATTTAGAGTTTAAAGACATTTATATTATATTGGTCACTTGATCGTCAAACTAAAATATCTTTCGGCAGAATAGTACGATGAACAGAAAAGTCGTCAAATAACTATCTTTGTCTCCTTCACACCGGCAGTTATATGAGTAAGATCCTCTCTCCATATGGAAGCAAAGTAATTTGAATAGGGAAGGCAACAGACTTGGTATGTCGACGTTGCAGGGGACATTTTCTTTGATGAGAATTTCAGACCAAGATGCGTTAAAACTTTTATAATTCAGTGTTCCATCCGTAGTTTCCATACATTTCTCCGTATTTCTTGGGTATATTTAAATATGTCAACACACTCAAAAGGTGATCCGCCTGTGGACCGCCACGGTATTCCTTTGAAGCGATATCTGACATGGAACCCAGATGTTTTTCAGGCCAAAGCTTGCAAAAAAAACCATTCCCACCGTCCCTTTTATTCCAAAATAATTCTTCCCCCTGTCGTGTCAGCGTCTTTTTACGAAATTACTTTTATCTACTAACGACCTCCAGAAAAAAGTTATTTCCCAAAAAGACGCTTCAAAAAGCCCACGAAGGCTTTAAAATATCACAGATGCATCGATTAACATTCCATTTAATTTAACTGAGATACTCAAACCGAGATTACCCTCATAGATTTTCTTTGTCTCATGTCAACAATTATTAACCAGGTAACCAGGAATACATAGTGTGGTATGCCTGTGTTCGAACGCTCTACCGATGAGCTATGGGAGATTTGTGACAGGCTATAGTGAACCTCAATGAATATGCTTTTTGACTTGATTTACTCTGAAAAGGAGGGAACAAGCAGCAAACACAAGCATACATTCCGAATTAAAAATAGCACAACTTTTTGTGTTGCTTGTAAGGCCAAAGTTAGTCATAAAATTCATCGAGAGAAAAATATTATTCTTTAACCCTCAAGATCAAATTAGAAATTCTCCCTTATAGCGTCTTGAATCAATTGAGAGAACTTGGTGTTCTATCAAATGAACACTTTGTCTGAAGAGCTTGGCTTTTTTCTGTGTCTGTTTATTGGATGTTATAAATGCATTGATATTGTAATGCATGAGAAATTACAAGTTAATTTTCAAGAATTGAAGCAAATATATCTGATGAATATAAAAAAATATAGTTCATGTTATTCGCGTCCGCTGCAGCACCAAAGAGGACAACAGATCGTTAATCGCATCAAGCGTTAAGTTAAACGACGCATTAAAACGAGATTCTTCTCCTCTTGGCCATGCAGTGTGTTAACATAGGCATGCAATGCATGCAAGCGTTTTGCAGGTAAAGTTGGGCCACCAAGTAATTGACGTTTGCATTTTTGTACAAGAAAAAAATAACTGCTCTTCAAAAGATTCCAACGAAAATATTGTTTAATGGAGAGCGAAAAAAAGCCCTTTCAATTCATTCGAAATAAACTCAGGCACAGGTCTTTTGCGGTTTATTGTCTTTGTTGTCTAAATAATTGTAAGCAAAAATAAACTGCATTGGTGTAACACTCACTGTTGTCTCCTTCAGAGCCATTGTTTGGTCTCGTCACGCAACACGCTCTCTCTCCTCTCTTTGCGTGACGAGAGCGAACAAAGGCTACGAGGGAGGATACGCTAGCATGCGAGGCCTCATTATTGGCATTTGGTCATGAGCGCTTCTTTGCCCGCGCGAACGTATGAGGTCTTTAGGAACATGAGCCAGCGAGAGGTCTGTCTAGGCTTTGGTACTGATAATTAGCGTCAGATTCCTCGCAAACTTTTCCCCGACAATGCATACTCAATCTCGGCCTCTCAGGGGTGGGCTGAGATTCACCACGCACTTGTAACCTTAAAACAGATACATGCTGCTGATTCTAATTCTAAATTTGGCTGCTTCACTATACAAAGTAATAACGCGTTCAGAGTTAGAGTCGAGGTAAGTACGATATTTAATTGTCAATGTGCTGATGTGTTGATGTGGCTTCTCATCAATTTTCCAATTCATATTTCAGTGCATTTATAATCAGAGCTACTCTTACATAGACTATTATTATATTGATTAATATTCTTACACAACATGAATTGCCATAGAAGGACGTCGTTCTTAATAAATTTCATCTTTTTTCATTGAAAATTTCTTCGTATCCCTTGGATAAAGAATATCCAACGCATTAACATCGGTACTTCTGCCGTGTTGAGTCAAATTCGTTTCATTCATACCTTTCCATCAGCTGGATAACAATCAAACCGCTTGTGTAAATTTCATCAAATAGACATGCCCAATTTGTGCCCTTAACGTCATGAGAAGTTTACAGATGCTATCATGATTTACACATTACGTTTTACGCGGGGAGTCAGTTATCTACGGCAAAATAAGTCTTAAGATTCAGAAAGATGGTAACCGTTTTTAGTGTTCCCAATGTAAACAATGGGTGAAATACGGCCATAAAATCTCCGTTTGGATCGGCTCGTCTAATGTTGTTTCCTTGGCCGTCCTAAGCAGCTTAACGTTTTTCAGTGACAGTCGTAACGCAGTTGTAACAAATCGCACAGTATAACCAAATTTCAAATTAATTCGAGGCGGGGAAATCCAGTCTGTTTGATAATTTAACCCTCTGTGCTTAATTTATGGAGAGGATGATGAGCGATTGATTTTCAGGTTTCCGTAATGGCCTTTTTTTTGTTCTGTACAAATTTAGCTCAATCTTTATACTTGGTAACCGTTTTCCCTCCTCGTTTCATAAATTTTTTATTCACCCATTTTACTTCTATTTTACAGTAGCTTTGACGTCTTTCTTACAATATATAGCTATTTGCATTTATCTTTGTTTTGCAGGGGAAGTCTTATTTCGGTTTCTTGCTTTTGGTTTCATCAGTCATACGACTAGAATATCAAACAATACAAGCTTCTTGTGTAAAAGGTTAGTGGCCAAAAAAAATAAATTGAGAAGCAATATTTCCCGCTTCACAAAACTGAAGTGTTTTGGACATTCAAAGCCAGAGGATTTAAGAGCGAATGTCCACTAACACCGAGCGGGAGGTAGCACATGATAGAAAACCAATTTCCTTGATAATTTTTTTAAAGATACCCTATGGTAGGCCAACAATAGTGGTGGGTTTAATTTGTTTAAACATACTTTTTAAAACAAGAAAAAATTAAAACTTAGAACACCCCACGTGTCTTGAAAACAGCTTAAATAAACACGTCTCATACCCTCTCAAACAATCTACTCTGATCTGAGTCGCATCGCATTAAAACCCTGTTTTAAGCATAGAAATGTCTCTTTGAAGGTTAACCAAGTTTTAGAGTCAATTTAAAGACCTGTAGATTTGAATTGTTAGGCCACGGGAAGCTTTCAACAATCGCCAAAATTCACGTACTGAAAATTCTTTATTTAGTGCACTTTTTTGAGCGACATTTCCTTTGCCCGGTAAAGCACTGAATCTCTTGAAATTTAGAATTATTGGAAAGGGAAATATTGTTTTAAAAGCAGGTATATAATTCATTTCCGGGCTTTCAATGAGGACCGAGCGCCGACGCTTTAAAAATTGGGAAAATCACGTCAATTAAACGTAAACAACTGGTAACAGATTATGCCTTTAACAAAATATTTGCATATTTGGAAATAAATCCTTTTTTTCCTTGAGAAAGAAAACGTACAACAGAAAGGTCACGTTAAAAAATTTCTTTATACTTCAGGTTAGTTCTAGCCATGTCGGCGTACAACTAACCACCTGAGTAAAGGTTAATAAAGGCAATCGATGGCAATCTTGACTCGTCCCACAAGATTTTTAGAACCTCTTTTATATTGTCTTGCATACTTTCGCTACACGTTTACCTCCCTTGAAATTAACATTGATTTGGTTACACTTTAGAACGGTAAACCTACAATGGCTCAAACAAAACACCCCGCGAATTGCTATTTTCCTACATTCAAATCCTCAAAGTGTAATTATGAATAAATTTACCCGTCACGCAACAACATTCACACAAGCGGCCGAGGTGCAAGTCAAATTGTTACGCTACAAAATTTTGGTACGTTGTTGCAGAAACAGTAGAACCAAATTGAAACACGAATGCTGATTGCACAGAGGTAAACTGCAAAATGTAGGAGGTGATGTGAATAAATAACATATATTTCGTCACAAAGAGGACGTTAACATGACAGAAATGAAAGCGCCACAGATCTTAACACCGATAAAACTAATCCGCATTGGTATCAATCATTTTCCCCGTTTAATTTAAACAACACAGAATCGAGGGCACAACAAAATAATAATATTCATTCGCTCTTCCTTGATACGGCCATGTAAATTTTAAATCGAGTTTCTACTTGTTGAAGCGGGAGTTGATGTTCTGCGGCTCTTATCTTTTTTTTACTAACAACCGCCGCTAGAGATGCTGCAGTTTAGCGGAAATTAATGTTATCGTTCTGAAAATTGACAAGACCGTTAGTGTATTTGCATAAATAACTTATATTTTTGGAATTATCAGTACCTCAACATGAATCTGGGCCACGCCCATGAAACACGATTTGGTACCTTTTAGGGGTGTTTTCGAAATTCTCCGACGAGCACCCCTGTCATTCTTATATGGGAGTTCCACCTGGGTTCATATTGACCTTTCAGATGTAACAGTTAGTCGCAAGACGCCCTACATCGAAAAAACTGCAGTCGCTTTGCGAGGAATGCGCATGTCAGCGTTGAGGAATGAGTGGGGAGCAGGAAAAAAATCGACGAAGATCATGTTTTCATGCTATTAGTAATTATCTGGGAATACGCTTGGAAAATGCATCAATCGCGCGCTCGGGAAAACTATAGAAAAACGTTCAGGAAAACAAGCTATCAGTGGCGTTTTCGTGGAGTAGGAAAACAATCGACGAACTTCTTGTTTTTATGGCAGTAACCGTTCGCAATTCTGCAGGAAAACGCTCGACGAATGCAACGTTCGCGCGCTCGGGAAAATTATAGAATAACGTTCAGGAAAACAAGCTAGACACTAGCGTTTTCGTGGAGCAGGAAAACAATCGACAAACATCATGTTTTCGTGGTATTTACCGTTGGTAATTCTGCGAGAAAAACGCTCGGAAAATGCAGCGATCGCGCGCTCGGGAAAACTTTAGTAAAATGTTCAGAAAAACAAGTTATACAATAGCGTTTTCGTGGAGCAGGAAAACAATCGACAAACCTCATTTTTTATGGCATTCACCGTTAGTTATTCTGTGGGAAAACGCTTGGAAAATGCCGCGTTCGCGCGCACGGGAAAACTGTAGAAAAACGTTCAGGAGAACAGGCTATTCATTGGTATATTCCTGGTGCTGGATAACTTGCGATGAACTTCGTGTTTTTCCTGAGTTTTACTGAGGGTGAGCTGTGAATTTGCCGCACGTTTTCAGATATCGGAAAACGTCAGTTTAATGTTGAATTTCTCAGTCATTCACCATTTCCGAAAATTAACAGGGAACGCATGTTTTTTTGCTGTGAATGTTATATAACTGTTCTAACAGAACTTTCATTTAGTCATGCCGTAAAGTTCGTCGGGAGCATGGGGAAGGAATCTCTGTTGCCGTCCTGTATACCCTCTGGAATTGTTAACGACGACGACTGATTATAATGAAGTGTGTCAATCAAATGTGCTCCAAAGATAGAAAAAAATGTTGCTCCTGTTCTCACTCGATTCCGATTTTGTTTTAATAGCTGTCTCTGAAGCCGTTTAAGGTGGGATATCCCTGTCGCTAATATTGGAACATTTACTGATGTCACAACCTCGTTCCCAGGGTTTCTCTTCTTCCCTCCCCAATCTGAGAACTAGGTTGTCGATGTAATGAAATGGTCGCTATCGTTTTCCTAAACGTCGTCAATTTGTTCGTTCCCTCGAAAGCCCTGTAAAATAGTTTAGCTCACAACACATAATTAGTAATTTAATGTTCTGTTTAATTTTTTAATATCTTCTCGTTCCTCATGCAGTTAAAAACACAGGGTCTAACAATCGCGTAATCATACTTTTTCCATACGCTTTTTTAGTTCGATGATTAAACGTTGTTCCCGCTTTACAAAACTGAAATGTTTTGCGCTGGACACTCAAAGCCAGAGGATTTAACCGCCAAATAATCTTAGATTTTAGGCAAAGATTTGTTGCTTAAAACTTGACTTCAACTGATCAAAGTCTGCATAATAAAATGATGAACTCAATTTTAGGCCTTTAACTTCCATGATCTTACTAAGTCTCCTTTGCAAATGTAACAAATATCTCAGTAAATATTTTTTAGAGAATGAAGTGTTGCGTCTTCTTATAAAATCTCCGTTTGGACCGGCTCTTCTAATGTTGTTTCCTTGGCCTTCATATGTAGCTTAATGTTTTTCAGTGTCAGTTCAAACGCAGAGTATGCACAAATCGCACAGTATTGCTAAATTTCAAATTAATTCGAGGCGGGGAAGTCTAGTCTACTTCATATTTCAACCCCGTGTGCTTAATCTATGGAGAGGATGATGAGTGAGTGATTGATTTTCAGGTTCCTAAACGGCTTTCTTTTGCTGTTGTTCTGTACAAATCGAGCTCAATCTTTATACTTGGTAACCGTTTTTCCCCCTTCGGTTCATCAATTTTTTTTTTAACCATTTTACTTCTATTTTACAGAAGCTTTCACGTCTTTCTTACAATAGCTATTTGCATTTATCTTTGTTTTGCAGGGGAAGTCTTATTCCGGTTCTTGCTTTTGGTTTCATCAGTTATACGACTAGAATATCAAACAAGGCAAGCTTCTTGCGTAAAAGGTTAGTAAATTTATAAACAATCTTTCCCGCTTTAAAAAACTGAAATGTTTTGCACTGGACATTCAAAGCCAGAGAACTTAACCTCCAAATAATCTTAGATTTTGGCAAAGACTTGTTGCTTAAAACTTGACTTCAACTGAATATAGTCTGCAAAATAAAATGATGAACTCAATTTTAGGCCTTTAACTTCCACGATCTTACTAAGTCTCCTTTGCAAATGTAACAAATATCTCAGTAAATATTTTTAGAGGGAAGTGTTGCGTCAATTTGACACCGTCCAGCTGATAAGTTTCTCTATTCTCCAAAACTGTTGGTTGAAGAATATATTAATACTGTAGGGAGAAACTGAACGTTAAACAATTATTTGGTGTCATAGTCTGGGAGAGAAAAAGTAAAAGCAGATACGCGATGAATGAACCGGAAAATCAGATTTTTAAATCTGAAATTTTTTAAAAAAAAGAACACGAAGATGCCATGTTTTTTATTTAAATTACGGGGAAGTTAGAGAGCGACCTTGTTCTGTTTTAGGTTTTCTAAACGATTCTTAGTTTCACCGATCGAGCTGTTCCTTTTTTTTCACTCTTGTCAGATTGTCATTCATCTCTGTCTTGCAAGGAAAGCGTTATTTCAGTCTTTTACTCTCGGCTTCCTCAGTTTTTCGATCAGCATACGAAACAAGATAATACTCTTTGTTCAAGAGTAAGCAGTAAAATAAAGAAAATATTAGCTTACAGTCCCATCTCTCTCTTTCCCTCTTTTTATTTAAAAAATGTTTTCGGCGCCTGCTCAAATCAGGCGCAGCAGAAATTGAATTCAAGGGCAGCGATTTTTGATGTGGAAAGAAAAGCGCTTCAATGTTTTTTCAGCGACGCTATGGGCGAAACAGAAAGTCATATTGATATCTCTCACACCAAGAGATTATCAACTGCAGTTTATAGTTTCTTGTCTTAGACCGATCAAACTTAGCACTTTGTTCTCACACGAGCTGCTTGCATTTATCTCTGTTTCTCGCCACTTTTGGTCTCATCACCCAAACAAAGCGTGTTTATTTTTGAAAGGGTTACCAGCAAAAAAACTAAATTTAGTAATAGTTATTCTTTTCCCGCTTCGAAAAAAATATATTTCTGGTTCAGTAAATGTAGCAAATTCAGTGATAAGAAAGAGTTGTAATTCCAAACAATTCAATGATATTTGTGGAGAGCTTCCAAACTGGAATAAATTTTTGAATATTAAAGGTCTGCATCATTTTTAACTTTAAAATTTTTGATCTCATCAGCAATTCTTCCTTCTAGCTCCCTCACATTCCCTTGCTTGTCAGTAGGGAGACTTGAATGTTGTATGAAGAAAAAACCCTCAGCTGATAAGTATTCTCGTCGCTTGTTCAGTGAATATTATGTTGATATTGGAAAGAGAAGCAACATGTTCCTCACTTCTGTAACTTGAAGGTTTTAAAAATCGAGCAAAGCAAAATGAAATCCACCAAACTCTTATCGATGATATGTGAGCTCCTGTGTTTATTGAGATCTCTTATGGGCAAGCTGTAATGCAAGTTCCATCCTTATTACGTTTATAATGATTACTTTTAACCGATAATTTTCCTATTCAATCTTACAGTAGCTCTTCGCATTCTTCATTGCTTTGCAGAGAAAGTTTATATCAGTTTTGTGATTTTGGTCTCCTAACTATCCAGAGATCTTTTAGTTTTTAAAGGTGAGCAGCTAAAAATTTATTTCATAAACATTATGCGTTAACATGTTTTTAGCATTGCTATATGGTATATTGTTATGTACTTAGACTTTCCCTAAACAAAACGAGCACTGAGATTGGTTGATTCTTGGTTGTGTGCCCCTGATCAAATTCAAATGTATCCCGACCGGGATAAAATTTGGCAGTTGTTGCCCGCGCGCCGAATACAACAGCATGATTTTGCCAAAGGATTGTTGAAGGGAAAGTCTAAATATGTAACAAAGCATTTAATGTATGGTCCCTCGGGAAATTAGTAAGTCTTGTTTTCTCGTTGGACTCTCGGGAAAACAAAACTACATGTTTCCCTCGGGACCATACATTAAGTGTTTATTGATATTGTAAAGAGAAACTACAAGTTCATCACTTCTGAGATGATTGAAACTAGGAAGATCCCGTATGTTATTTGATGAATCTTATGGGCAACTTAGGAAACAATCTTTCTTCCATCTTTGGTTTTTTTTTATTTTTATTTTTTATTTTGATGATGACTTCTTACTAACTGTGCGAGTAAAACGTTTGCATTTACGTTTGTTTGTCTGGGAAAGTCTCATTTCATTTTCTTATTTTTGTTTTCATTAGTCACATTATCAGGCACTAATATAAAAGGCATGTTCTGTTTCCAAAAGGTGAGCTGTTCGTTTTATTTAATTTCTGCATTTTTATTGCTTCCTCAGTTTCATTTTCCATGAATGAAATTGACTTTATCATTGTACGAAACAAAAAAATTGGAGAAGCTGGTATATGACTTACTGAAGTAACGCGTATGTAGTGGAATGAAATAGAAAGATTTTCCCTCGCCTGAAAAACAAAGCATTTTGTAAGCGGTTAAAACGCTGGGTAGAATTTTTGCTCTTTGCCCAAATTTATGCGGTATTAAATCAAAATAATTGATGGGCGGTTAATCATTGACGACAGTTACATGTTCTAATTTCTTCATCTCAAATTAACTAAGCGAGTTCCTAAGACTGACATGCCGGCTTGATCTCTATGGGACAAACGGTTAGAAATACCAACACAAATCTTGCACAAATATCTTCATCAGGGCAAAATTGAATAGTTTTATACTTCGTTTAATTGTAGAATTTGTATTTTTTTGTTGGATTTATGTCAATCAAATTTTTCCACGACGCAACGAAAATAGATCTACGTCACGTAGATGGATATCTCCAAATCGATTTAAGATATATTGATTTACCTCGATTTTGAAACAAATAGCAATGGAAATCAGAGCTGAATAAGTTTGATGTTTTCACGGAATGGAAGAAGAAATTGACGAGTCACGTATATTTCAGGAGGCAAATTACGCCCCTCATGTGTTCATAGATTCAGTAATCACGCTCGCCTTTCTGTAAAAGTTACGCTTCACATTTACTCGTCACGAGTGAATCTAAACATATTACGATTGGTTAATTAACCGCTGTTCTACTGGTGAAACTTTTTTGATAGCTGTATCCAAATCCCCTCTACGATTGTTGTAATTTGAACACAGATGATACACTTGTGACTGGTCTGAAAAAAAAGTGAAAAAGGAATGTTGCGCTCAGATATCTGTAAAAAGGGAAGAAGGAAGACAACCACAAATTTCCTAAAAAACTTTATAAACTACAAAATTTATCAGTGTTTCTTTTTTTAAGCTTCCCTTTTTTGCTGATTCTTTCCTACGACAATAAACAGGAGAGAGCCGTAATGAGTGACGCTGCAGAGATCCTAAAATCAGTCAAGATGGGTTTAAATGTCGTCATATTTCTTCTGAACACTGATCGAGGTCTACAAGCGACTGAGTTATGTAATGAATGTATAATTCTACTTCAAAACCTTGACTCTGGTAGTCATCTTGATATCTCCGATGTACTATTCAATGCGTATTACGCCATCTCTGGTTACGCAGATGCAGAAAGACATGCCACCAAACTTCTTGACACATTTCACCATGCTCGGAGACTAAACATAAAACTGGGAGACAAATATGAAGCACAAAGCCGGTTTGTGGAGGCCAAGAAACTCTTTAAATGCGCACTCACCATCATGAAAACAATTGGTCCCAAAAGAGAAGAAGCACTGGCTCATGGGAGACTTGGAAATGTCTGTGTTAAACTCAGTAAATATCAGAAGGCTAAAGAATATTACGAGAAAGCACTTGCCATCGCGATAGAAATTGGCGACAGAAGCACAGAAGGAAAAGCATACGGGAACCTCGGAAGTGTGTTTTGTTCCCTTGGCGAATATCAGAATGCTAAAGAATATCACGAGAAAGCACTTGCCATTGCGATAGAAATTGGTAACAGAAGAGGAGAAGAAGCAAGTTACGGGAACCTCGGAAATGCGTTTTGTTCCCTTGGCAAATATCAGAATGCTAAAGAATATCACGAGAAAGCACTTGCCATCGCGATAGAAATTGGCGACAGAAGCACAGAAGGAACAGCATACGGGAACCTCGGAAGTGTGTTTCATTCCCTTGGCGAATATCAGAATGCTAAAGAATATCACGAGAAAGCACTTGCCATCAAGACAGAAATTGGCGACAGAAGAGGAGAAGGAAGAAGATACGTGAACCTCGGAAATGTGTTTGATTCCCTTGGCGAATATCAGAATGCTAAAGAATATCACGAGAAAGCACTTGCCATCGCGATAGAAATTGGCGACAGAAGCACAGAAGGAACAGCATACGGGAACCTCGGAAGTGTGTTTCATTCCCTTGGCGAATATCAGAATGCTAAAGAATATCACGAGAAAGCACTTGCCATCGAGACAGAAATTGGCGACAGAAGAGGAGAAGGAACAAGATACGTGAACCTCGGAAATGTGTTTTATTCCCTTGGCGAATATCAGAATGCTAAAGAATATAACGAGAAAGCACTTGCCATCGCGATAGAAATTGGCGACAGAAGCACAGAAGGAAAAGCATACGGGAACCTCGGAAGTGTGTTTCATTCCCTCGGCAAATATCAGAATGCTAAAGAATATCACGAGAAAGCACTTGCCATCGAGACAGAAATTGGCGACAGAAGAGGAGAAGGAAGAAGATACGTGAACCTCGGAAATGTGTTTGATTCCCTTGGCGAATATCAGAATGCTAAAGAATATCACGAGAAAGCACTTGCCATCGCGATAGAAATTGGCGACAGAAGCACAGAAGGAACAGCATACGGGAACCTCGGAAGTGTGTTTCATTCCCTTGGCGAATATCAGAATGCTAAAGAATATCACGAGAAAGCACTTGCCATCGAGACAGAAATTGGCGACAGAAGAGGAGAAGGAACAAGATACGTGAACCTCGGAAATGTGTTTTATTCCCTTGGCGAATATCAGAATGCTAAAGAATATAACGAGAAAGCACTTGCCATCGCGATAGAAATTGGCGACAGAAGCACAGAAGGAAAAGCATACGGGAACCTCGGAAGTGTGTTTCATTCCCTTGGCGAATATCAGAATGCTAAAGAATATTACGAGAAAGCACTTGCCATCGCGATAGAAATTGGCGACAGAAGCACAGAAGGAACAGCATACGGGAACCTCGGAGGTGTGTTTCATTCCCTTGGCGAATATCAGAATGCTAAAGAATATCACGAGAAAGCACTTGCCATCAAGACAGAAATTGGCGACAGAAGAGGAGAAGGAAGAGGATACGTGAACCTCGGAAATGTGTTTTATTCCCTTGGCGAATATCAGAATGCTAAAGAATATCACGAGAAAGCACTTGCCATCGCGATAGAAATTGGCGACAGAAGCACAGAAGGAACAGCATACGGGAACCTCGGAAGTGTGTTTCATTCCCTTGGCGAATATCAGAATGCTAAAGAATATCACGAGAAAGCACTTGCCATCGAGACAGAAATTGGCGACAGAAGAGGAGAAGGAACAAGATACGTGAACCTCGGAAATGGGTTTTATTCCCTTGGCGAATATCAGAATGCTAAAGAATATTACGAGAAAGCACTTGCCATTGCGATAGAAATTGGCGACAGAAGAGGAGAAGGAGCAAGATACGGGAAGCTCGGAAGTGTGTTTGTTTCCCTTGGCGAATATCAGAATGCTAAAGAATATCACGAGAAAGCACTTGGCATCGCGATAGAAATTGGCGACAGAGGAAATGAAGGTTTAGCATATTTCAACCTTGGAATGGTGTTCTGGAATCTTAAAAAAAATCGGCAAGCTAAAGAACATTTGGACAAAGCAGTCGGCGTTAGTATTGCAATTGGTAACAAAGAACTGGAAGCCAGAGCCACTGTAAGTTTGGCACATGTCTTTGAGTCTGTAAATGACAGTCAGAAGGCAAAAGAACATTGTGAGAAGGCGCTTACAATCAACAGAGAATCTGGCAATAGAGAGTGCGAAGCACAAGTATACCTAAGCGTTGGACTTCTATCCCAATCTTTTGGTGAATATGATAAGGCAGCATATTATTTACAGAAAGCGTGTTCTATAAGCAGCGAAATTGGACACAAAATGACTGACTTTCAAAGCCTTCTCCATATTGCAGTGTTAAAGATATCGCAGTTCGAGGTTGTGGAGGCATTGGAATATCTTTTCCAAGGTATTGAAAAATATGAACAAATAAGAACTCTTCAGAAAGGAAACAGTGGATTTGAAATTTCTCTGTTGGAGCATCGCGGTACTTTTCCCTACAAGTTACTCACTCACCTCCTTTGTGATACTGGAAGATTTCGAGATGCTCTCTATGTTGAGGAGCTGGGACGAGCAAGAGTCCTCGCACAACTCATGGCAGACAAGTACTCCTCTGAAAGCCACATCTCAGCTGATCCACGATCATGGTTCGGGATTGAAAACATCGCGAGAAGAGAAAGTAACTGTGTTTCTTTGTACATTTCGTATGAAGATCGGCAAGTTCTTCTCTGGGTATTGAAAGCAAATGGAGACATTTTCTTTCGAAAAACAGACCAAGTGAAAATAGACACTCTTATAGCTGAGCAAGTTTGCGAAGTGGAAGGAGTTTTCAAAAAGAGCGCCGAATGCTTTGGTGTTTTACCCGCAGCGAACTGCGAAGACCGATCGCTGGATGACAAGGTGACGACATCTCTTCATGAAGAGAGCCAAGCAAATTTGCGAGGTGACGAAACCAAAGGTACCGGACGAAGTCATCATTTGTGCTACGAATGGATCGTCGCACCTGTGGCAGATTTACTCACAGAGCCCGAAATCATCATTGTACCGGATCGTTTCTCGTATCGAGTCCCATTTGCTGCCTTGCGTGATGAACAAGCCGGAAAGTATTTATCGGAGAAGTACAGAATACGCATCGTCCCTTCACTGACAACTCTCCGGCTAATTCAAGAATCTCCAGCAGACTATCACAGTCAAACTGGCGGACTGGTTGTGGGTGATCCTACGGTTGGCAAAGTGCAATACAATGGACGTCTCATTGACATTAAACCATTGTTCTGTGCAAGTAAGGAAGCAGAGATGGTTGGTCAGCTGCTGGGTGTTCAGCCTTTATTGGGACGTCGCGCAACAAAGCAGGCGGTTCTTCAAGCAATACCTTCAGTGAGTCTGATACATCTTGCCGCACATGGAAATCCCGAAAGAGGAGAGATTGCCCTCTCTCCTCAATGTACTACTAACAGTACTCCACAAGAGGAAGACTACCTCCTAACAATGTCCGACATTGAACGAGTTCAAGTACGAGCTAAACTGGTAGTACTCAGCTGTTGTCACAGTGGGCGTGGATTGGTTAAAAAAGAAGGAGTTATTGGAATCGCTCGAGCATTCTTAGCATCTGGTGCACGTTCAGTGTTGGTAGCATCGTGGGCTATAGAAGACCAAGCAACGGCGAAGCTCATGAAAAATTTCTATAAACACCTTGTGCGTGGAGAAAGTGCCAGTGAATCTCTTTACCGGGCCGTTCAATGGTTGAGAAGCAATGGATTTTCCAAACCTTCCCAATGGGCTCCGTTTGTGTTGATGGGGGATAACGTGACATTTATTTTTTGAGAAAAGGGTAAGTCTGATTAGAATGAGCAATTTTCTACGATGAACTGATTAGCACACTTAACTTGTTCAGTTCACTCAGTTGTCGTAATTTCCATAAAATGCCAAGAAAAAGAACTTGGTTTTATCTGGCGCTCGCAGCTAGTATATTTTACGGAAGGCTTTCTAAAATTGGCTTTGAATTAGCGTTTCTTTTGTATGCAATATACTCGGAAATAGTTAGTCAAAGTCGATGCGATACTTCACGTTATGACTATGAAGGTAACTTGAGAAACTGAAAAAGTTCACTTTACCTGTGAAAAATCAACAGAAAATAACAATAAATGGACAATCTTAAAGTCACTTTCGTATCAAGCATGGTATTTTAGACAAGTTTGGACAATCATAGCCAATGGAATTGAAGAAGAAAGTAATTTCTTTAATCGGAAATCTGTTCCGTTTACTTTAAAGCTAAAATAGTTACCAATTTTTCATGTTTTTTAGGAAAGAAGAACTCGAGGAGGACAACAACGAGGCGGAGAAGAAACAGAGTGACTACTGATCCTACACAAAGATTCTTCTTTCTATACATTGTCGTTCAATGGACACTGATATTTCTTAGCGAAGAAATTTTTAATTTTTTTTTTACGGTCAAGTAGTAGATTTTGCGTGTTTTTGTAGACAGGGCTTAGTCGAAAGCTAGTGATAATGAAACCTGCAATTCAACCGTTTGATCTATTAAGAATATTATCATATTATCAATAGGGAACTACAATAAATTAGGATGGGAAAACTGAACACAGAAAATTAGCTGAATGTATAAATATGTGAGAGTGTTAGCAAAGCTTTGTCAAAACTCAAAATTAATCCTTGATTTAAATCATTATAATTCTGTTTTCAATTCTCCCGTTGGACGCACACGTGATCATTAAAGAGTGATTAAGACTGTTCACTGGTGCAGGAGATGATAACATAACAAACTAACGGAAGAGGAAACAAAAAGTGTCGAGATACTGAAGACACAATCAAAAAAAAAAGAGAAGATAATAATGTAAAAATCAGACAGAGAAGAGAAAAGTGCTTGAGAATTACCGCAAAAATCAAACAGTGTTGAGAACAGGGCGCTACATATTAATCTAAAAGTTTAATGGAGAAGAGAACAAACAGAGTGCAATATACTAAAAGAAAAGTATTAACAAATAGAGAAGAGGAGAAACGTTAAGCGAATTATTGAGATAAAATTAGGAGAAAATATTGCACGAGATACTAACGTCAAACAGAAGAGTGCAAACAGTTCGTAGGATATGAACGTGACAATCAGCCAGAATTAACCCTTTAACTCCCATGATCTCATTAGAAATTCTCCCTATTGTCTGCCATGAAATCCTTATGGTTTCAATTTGGAGAATTTGGTATTGGATCAGCCCGTAGTTCTCTAATTGATTTTTCTTCTTTATTCTCCTCACTTGTCTGCTTGATTCCTGTGTTGATATTGTGAGGAGAAATTCTGTCTTGGTCATTCATGGGAGTCAAAGGGTTAAGGAAAGGAACAGAGGACTAGATTCTATAATAGGAAAGAAATTTAAATTGATGCAAACAGTGAGGTAGATATTTAACGAGGAAATCAAACTGAGACGAGAAGAGCATTTTGCAAGATTTTTAACGAAATATTTAATCGGAGGAGAGAACGAGCAATGTACAAGATTCAACTGAACAAAACTATCAAACAGAGCAGTGAAAAAAAAAACAGTTCTCGATACAATCGTAACAAACAAAGTTAAAAGAAGAAACAATGGACTGGACAAACAGTAAAATCATAGGCATGCAATGCATGCAAGAGTTATCTTTTTGGCTGGGTGAGTTGAGGTGGGACACTATGTAACTGACGTTTTTATTTTTGTAAAAGAAAAAGAGCCCTAACTTTAAAAAGAACGAAAATAACGCATTAGTTTAGTTAACAGACAGGAAAAAACGTTTCTATTAGTCTGAAATAAACTCACACGTAGTTATTTCGTGGTCCATTGTCTATGTGGTCTGAGTAATTAGAAACAAAAATAAATTTACTTTACCTTAAGAGAGAGGGGGAGAGAGAGGGGAGGAGAGGGGGGGTGGAGGGGGAGAGAGAGAGGGGAGAGAGAGAGAGGGGGGAGAGAGGGGCAGAGTGAGGGGGAAGAGAGGGGGATAGAGGGGGAGAGAGAGAGGGAGGGAGAAGGGGGAGAGAGGGGGAGAGAGAGGGGGAGAGAGAGGGGGAGAGAGGGGGGAGAGTGGGGGGAGAGAGGGGGGGAGAGAGAAAGTTTATTTTTATTAACCACTTTTTCCGGTCCATACAACCTGATTATGGGGGAATTTTTTAGTTCCTCTATTTTGCCCCAACTTCAAGATCGTGGCTCATAACTGTTCCTAATAATATACATGAAAAAATTACTCAGTTCGGATTGGTTAAGACAAATGCAGTTTTCAGGTAATTCAATGAAGAAGAGGTTAATTCAGTGCAAAGAAGTAACAAACCAGACATTCTGATTGGTCAATAATCAGAGAAACTCACAGATAGCCAATCAAATGCGAGCCTCGGATGTCGCAACACTTGGATACGCTGAAAATTTGCGAGCGAAAGAATGGCCGGCCTTTTTAAGTAGGTTTCCTTTCGCCAACAATGCAGCAGCTGAAAAACAGCTCTAACAACGAAAACACCGTAAAAAGCACTACTCTTTGGTTATCGGTTCGGAAATAGTGGTGTTTAGAGAAGGGAATTGCCGAGGAAATTGAAAATTACGAGCAGACCCCGCTTAACACTTTGCTCGAGCGATTCTACGCCGAAATTAAAAGCAAACATGATTAAACCTCGCAAACGACGATTCCATTTCATCGAAAGTGATTCGGTGTTTAGCCGAACTTTGAACTTTTTGTGCCCTAAAGATGTGAAAATATCATTTTACATTATTGTTTTGATCGTACGCGGTTTTTGCCCGAACGCATCGTTTGAATAAATAATTTTTCACTTGATGCGCGCGCTTTGCCTCTGCACAATTATGATAAGCTATCTCGTATTTTTTCATGTATGTTATTGATACGTAATCACATGATTTTTCTTGTACAATTTGAAATAAATAAGCACTTGTGAACTTCACTCACTTAGTGAGTGACCAATTCACATCTACGTATTGACAAACGGCAGTTGAATCCCTCGGAGGGCATCTAAATGTCCACATTCATTCTCTGATGAAACTGGGAACACATGTGAAAGTTCGGAGTGTCCGACATATCTCCAGCCTTCTTCTCAGATAACGCTCGGGTCCAAACTTTCCTTTACAATGAAGTAATACAAAGTTTATGTTCTTGGGCATAACTATGTTTTGCGCCCGACTCAGAGTCATTTAGCCCTTTTCTTTAGGCGAAGGTTATAATGACTCTGAGAAGGCACAAAAACACAATCATGCTTCAGAACATAAATTATTTTACTATCATTTACACTTTTGGAGGGTATTGAGAAAATAAAAACTGAAAAAATGGAAAAAAGTCAGGAGGAAGGAGAGGGGATGGAGTGGGTCAGTAGTATTCTGGCCATTCCCGCCCCCTTCCCTACACCGTACAAACATGGCCGGTCAGAAGGCTTCATTGCAGGCTAAGAAGGACAGAGCGTTACAAGACATTGCAAAGAAAGGCTATACGTGGGAAAGCCCACGAGAGAAGAACTGGGATATTGTAAGCTTCCAAAGTTCACTGCGCGGATAAATCAATTCAGGGGTATTCAGGTGAGGTTCGTTGAACAATTTGGAGGGCCAAATCATCGGAAAGTTAGGACGATAGAATATAACGCATCGTTTACACGGACGCGGCTTCCAATCGAAACGGTTTCATGACCTCGAAACCGCATCGGAAACGACACGGTTTCGAAGTATTTACACAAAACCTATCCAACCGTTTAGGCCAAACCAAACAGTGTTTCTACCGAGACCGGAAGTTGCATGTTCGTTATTTTCCTTTCGATAAACCGTCTTAATTCACCACATAACTTGTAAAAATTGTCTTTGCCCATTCTGAAATTTTCCTTCTATTCTTCTGCAAGCATGACACCGTCAAAAAAGTTTTCCCACCAGACACTAGTTCTCCCAGGCCGAATCCAGAATCGTTCTCTCTAGAGCGTATCGACGAAAAAGTCAACATTTCAAGACATCTCTGCTTGTTGTTACGATATGCCTCTCGGTTTATAGAAAGTGAAATACAAGAAAGCTGAAAAAGCGAAGTTAAACCACAGATCAAAGTTGTGATTGTGCAACAAAGCGTTGTACTCCGTGCGAGGTTCACCTTAGGCACTGTTTACACGGACGCGGTTTCATTTGTAACCGCGTCGGTTTCGATGCGGTTACGCCTTTCGTTTACATGGTGCCGGTCCAGTTCGTTATCAGAACCGGGTCGGTTTCATTGATCGTGTATTTGCTACAGCTGGTCTTCCGACAAATTTGCGAAACGTGCAACTTGCGAGTTTTTTTCGGCTTTATTTTTGTTGCTTGTTGGATCAGGACCTAAAAGGTCAATGCCGATAGAAAAATTTGGTAGTTCTTCGCTGGTTTCTTCCATAATTCTAAGAGAAGGAAAACTGCACTGCAGCTTAACAGGACGGAAACTCTGAATCCAGGTCAAAAAAATGTTCACGTCATCTTATTTACGCACTGGCGTGCGTAAATAAAAACTTTGTTCAAAGCGGCTCAATAGGACTTATACAGGGCAAGCACGCGCGCTATGTTATAATAATGTTTCCTTTTGCTGCAGAGTCTATTGCCACATACCTCATGAAATTTTCAATTGGCTATAACAATGGCTGAGTTGCTTGTGAAAAAAGATAATGTTTTTTTTTCTTTACCACTGAATGTATTTGAAGTTTGTTATGTTGTTGATGAAAAAATAAAAACCATTTTCCCTTTGAAATGAACTGGGTGTAAATTGTCTGTTTATTCCTTCATAATGCACAATTTTGTCACAAAAAAACGCAACGGTTCAATCATGAGATTGACTGTACTTTAAAATTTAAAGTGTGAAAGTTCTAACCAAGAGAAGCAGCAAGTTTTAAAAATTCAAAAAGTTATAAACTTGAACTGTGGTACTAGTTAAATGGAGTACAAACATTAATCATCCCTCACATTGATGATCATGGATAAAGTCAGGAAATATACAAGAAATATCAATATTAATGTCCACTCTGTTCCACGTTAATCTAAAACTGGTGATACCTTTTCCCTTCACTCTCTGAGAACTGGCATTGTCGAGGTTCCTTGTAGAGTAAATCTTGAGCTGTGTATGCAAATGGACTGGGGCTTCTTTCTAGGGAAATCATAGAGGATGAACCTGCACAATGACTAGATCCTGCAAATGGGCTGGGGCTTCTTCCTGGGAAAATGATAGAGGATGAACCTGCAGAATAACTAACTGCGGGCTGTCTTTGTGACATGAAGAGTTCCATTAACTTTAATTCATGCTCACGAGCTCGCTGATTTTCCTCTTTGAAAAAATGCAGCAGCTGTGTTGTTGGGTCATTATTAACCACTTTTTCAAAAAGCTCCACAGCAGTGGACAAAGCGCTAGAAGAGTTCTGAGATTTGACTTTCTTTCTTCTACCCTTCCTCATAGGCACAAATTGTTTCTTGTCAGAGTCGTCACCTTGGTCAAGACCGTCACTTGATTGCTCATCAGTGGGGGTTCTGTTATCTGATTCTCTTTTCACTGGCTCCCCGTCCGACAACTGCAGTGATGAAGAAGACTCTACTGCCATGTCAGGGTTACATGAATCCCTTGTTTGGACCAGTGGAAATAGTTGATTAAACCAGGCTCCCGGCTGCTTTTCATCTTGAACCCTTTTTACGCCCGTCGAGGTCTTGACAGTCAATGCAATTTTTTTGCACTCAGATATGCATTTCTTAAACTTGTTCCTGAGCTGATCTACGCTAAACGGGAAGCTGCCATCTTCATATCTCTGGCCCAAATCTTTGAGCACATTAGCATATATTTCTGCGTTCTTCGAATTTTTCGTGTTCGTGAAAATCAACTTCTTCTTATAGTACTCGCTACTACATATCACATCTACTAAATCATTGATATGTCGCTCTTCCCATACGCTTCTCCGTCCCTTTCGCTTCTTTTTCCTCGAGCTGCACACCTCACTCTGTTCACTGACTCCTGTGTCGGATTCGTTTGAATCAGTCTCTTTGTCTTTATCTGGAGAATAGCTGTCGAATGATGCAGGTGAATATCTTTTTAAAAAAGTACAAGTACAAGTTCTGTTACGAAATGGTACGATTGTTTGTGGACTCCTTCAGCGATTATGCGAACTTCAAGTGATGCGAAAATACTGGAATATCTTCACAAACAAGACAAGTGCTATACAAAGTGTTGCATATTACGTGAGGCCTCTTGTCTCAGAGAGCTGGTAGAGCCCTTTAACATTATTTATGAAAAAGATTCAATGCCCTCTTTGTTGGAGAAGTCAGCACCATTTCTCATCAGATAGAGAGAACAGACAACTCAAGAAATGGATACAGTGATCTTTTATTCTCGATGAATGACACCCCCCCAAAAAAACCCTGTACGGAAAGAGAACTTCGTGCCATATCGAAGTGAAGTTCATTAGTTGTTGGTAGTGGTTCTTTGAAGTTAAAATGTGCTTCCCAAGTGCACTTTAAAGGAAAAGAACAATTGTTTCGATCACGGTATTAATTTTGTTTCTGCAATAATGTTTAATTTTCATGGGTATTTTCTTGGAAAAGTGATGTAATAGTTAAGATATTTTAAAATTGGTGCTAAATTGCTCAGACGCATAATTCTAGAATCTCTGTAATTACAACTGGACCTCACTTGACTTTTCCACGGTTTCATTAGGATTTCATCCCTTTACAAGTGCTCGGGATGTCCCGATAGAAAAAGTTTCTCCGTGATAATTGTTGGGATGTTCTGACAGCAAGTCAAGGGATATTTTTGTGTAGTGCTATTTTTAATGTAATATTTTGTATAGCTTCAAAGAAGGCATGCGCGAAAATCTTTTCATTTTTGATGCTATCACTTATTTTATTCATCCAATTGTATAAAGGCTTTCAGTCGAAGAGAACGAAAAGGTATTTTTAAAAGAGTTATTTCTTTTGTAGCAAGAACTTTTTTCAACAGTCGTTAAATTTACAAGATACAAACGACACAAGGAAGTGTAGAATACCTTTGTAGACAGAATTTGTAACACATACCAGTGCATAAGGTATTTTTGCAGCATGTAGAAACTTCAAACCTATGACTCGGATGGAGAGCCGTAGTTTTTTCGCAATTTCTCTCACGAATTATTTTCCATTAAACAAATTCGGAGCCATTGAATATGAATCGCTTCATATTTGAGTCTTGGGAAGTTTTCATGGTAGTATTCTGTGCTTCAGACCCGTTTCCAGTCATTAGGAAGGTTTGGAGGAAAGCGCATAGCATCAGGGGAAAACGTAATCTTAACGTCCTTTTCAGCATAACATGTTAATTACTAAGACAACCCCCTACCTCCGGCTTTGCTGCCATTCGGTAGCAAGCGGTATGACTTTGTCCTCAAATTAATATAGAAATAGATTCAAGATTAATTTTCAAGGTCCAAATTCCCACTCTGCAAAATATGACTGAGTCTAAAACCTTCAGATATTTTTACCACTTCGGTTCTCGATTACAGAAGCATTTTAGTAATTTAGCAAGTGGTGCCCAAGTTTGGTAGGTCTGATAACTTTTGTTCGTCACCATAAAGAGAACAAAATCGAATAAATATGCTTCGAAATCATTGATTGTATCAGTTGTACGTGCTGTAGCTTAGAGTGCGAATTCTGCAACGGTAAATCAACTGGGCTTTTTCGGTTGTTATTTTTTTTACCAACAACAAGGTTCGTGCAGAACCTGTCGATCAAGATCGCTCACGAAAAAGCATTATTCATCCACTTTGAGCGTCCTCGTTTGATACCCCGCATTCCGCTCGTTGTGTAGCTTTCCGCGCATGCCAAAGAAAGTTTGGGAACGGACAGACTCGTACGATAGATGATCAAATTCTCTTAGCCACGGAGCTGCGTTGAACGCTTGACGCGCGTAGTGGACTCTTGTATCACAAGGAAGCTTTCGGAAAAATCTCACGAGGTGAGACCGTAAACAACTCGGTATTTTCTTTACTTTATCTGTTCGTTAAATCGATCTTTATCTTCAACACGCAAATCTTCAATTATAAATTTCCTTTTCAGAGTTTATCCTAAGCATCTTTGAACAAAACGATTCGTGTTTGGACACAAACCCAACAATATTGTCAATAGCTTCGATTGTATACCATCAGATGAAAAACACGAGACGTGAGAACAGTTAGAGTCCATTGGCTGTTTGATTTATTTCAATTATTAGGTCAACATTAATGGCTAGATCCATGAGTAACTGACACTTTTGCGGACTGGGAAATCCCTTTAAACAAAGATCGTCTCGTTGCTCAACCAAGTTACCGAAAATCCGCAGTATGCGCCTTGGCCATAATGTCATCAAGCACCCCTCGCGAATAAGCGCCCCCCTCGCCTCCCCCCCGTATCTCACTTTCTTACATAGAAAAATCAAGCTGTTTCTGTTGCCACTTTATCCACTAGAACTTGAATCAATACAGGAGAATTGTTTCATTTTAGTTAAGTCAATTCCTGGTTTTTTTCTATTTCCATGTGCTCGCTTTTCTTTTAATTATTTGTCAAATTGCCGCGCTCTTGGTATACGCTGTTAACTTCTCAGGAACAATTAGGCCTTCTCTGGCCTTCGAGGACCAAACAATCTTAGATAATAAAGTCATTGAGATGCGTTTGAAGAACACATTTGGTAATGAATAAGTACACCCCTCAATTAAGCGCCCTTCTTCCAAAAAGTTCCCCTTTCTTTAGCCGAGTTTTCAGATAAGCAGAGCAGGGATGGCGCAGTGGTGAGAGTTAAATTCCTGGACCTGGCCCATGTTAGACGTGGCTTCAGTTCGTTGTTGGTTCTCAGTCGTCCTTCCTCAGAGGGATTTCGCCCGTGTCCTCGGGTTTTCCTCGCTCCACAAAAACCAATATTCTAAATTCCAATTCGACCTGAAAACAGTGGACAGGAAAAGCCACTCGTGGAATGTTCGTTTTATCCTCAATAATCGCACTGGCGCTTATTCTAGGAAATCCAGTATTTGGGTACGTTTCAAGGTCGTAAGTATACGTGAGATGAAGGCGACCGTGAGACGCAAGTTTTGATAAAAGAATAACTGATATTGTCCTCTCAAACACCCTATTTCAAGGTAAAATGATTCAGTTGAAAGAACGACATGGTTAGAATTTGAGTTTGAACTTGTTAAAAACTAGGAACCTTGTGCCACAAGAAAACCACAAGAACCTTGGGAAAGAGATTATTAACAGTTTACAATCTCTTGCCTTAGGGTTTTCCATGGGAAGCCCAAGTAATAAGCTGTTAAAACACAACACTTCCATTTGCTGCGAGGTGAGAGTCACATTTCGCTAAATCAAACGGTTGTTACGTAATGGTTTACTCGCAAAGGTAACGCATCGCTTTTCGTTTCGCATATGGCCTTTCTCTAACGGAAAATGAAAAGCATCCGTCCTCTTTTCAGTGAGCCTTTGTCACCTGTAAGTAAGATTGATGTATTAGAGAAGAGCAAGGATACTGGCTATTTTAATATTAAACCGAATTCGGGAATCCTGAAGAAACTACGTTAGGAAACCACTTTGCTTTCCGCCCCAAGCCAAAAATAACTTAAGTTACACCGACATATTCAACGCTCTCATTTCTTCTCTCTCTTCCCTTATTTTTTCTCGGCCGCGGCTTATTAAAGACACGCTAAAAACCATGAGCAGCGGTGTATAAAAGTGGAAAGGTACCCATTATACGATAAGTTCACGTCTCATATAAGTCGCAGATTATTTTCCTCGTAAACAAAGGCCCTACTGTTACAGCTGAAAAAAAAAACGCATTCAGCTCACGTAGGCTTATAACCTTAGAACATATTCAGCTTTGTATACCGTGCTCTCGGATGAAATTCCAGCTTGGCAGTTTTAAAGATAAGCTCTCCCACCCAAAAGATAACATAATCAAGTATCATGGACTTCTTCTTTAGTCTCAAAAGAACACTTCGTGGTCATTTCTTACATCCAACTATACTGATCTCTCTGCTTGCACTTTAGAGATCCAAAACGCCCTACAGCACTCGCCCTTCTAGAAGCATTTCTGAATATCTAAAGCGAGAGACACTGGAGACTGGTTGCCTCGCCAGCCAAGGTTTAAAAGGCGATGAGGCAGAAGATTTCATGGTCTTTTACACAAAGCATACTTTTCCCTAAATGTAACAGTATTAGAAGGAAAAAATTTTATTTCGACAAATATAGCACAGCGCGTTTATTGATCGTTGGTTTGCACTAAAAACAAGATCATACATGGTAGAAGTCCATATGCAATTTTTATAGAAGTTAATGTGGTGATGTGGGTGATCAACATTCCTCATATAGTCACAGGACAACCAGGTTACGTAACAGACGCATCTTGCTGTGACGTATCTTAGGGAGGGAGGTTCTTGGAGGCTCGCTATTCGCTGGAATCACTCATCACTCGCTATTACAGGTTTCCCTGAACTTTCCGTAGAAACTCTAAAAATTTAGGAAGCTTGGCAGTAATCTGCTCCGGTTCCCAGTTTCCCTCATTTAGTAATTGGTCCCATTCTTCACAGTGGAGATGAACATCCGGCTTTTCGGGATTAACAAAGGACATCAAAGAAACAAAATATATTAGTAATGCAAACAAATTAAAAACAATATACAAATGCTGTAGCAATACCCACATCAACTGGTCCCATTTAAGCACTGAAGTAATTACCATTCACTTCTTGTTACCAAAAGTTTAGTTCTAGTTAGTACCGAATCTTACTCAAATTTTACAAATGAGTTGACATAACTATTAAATAAATAACCTTTTTCGCTTATTGCCTGTATCTTGCATAGTAATTAACAAAGACACGTCACCGAGCTGTTCACTTTGAGAGATGTGATGTGAATGTAATTTAATGTGATTTGATGTGAACGTGATTTGATGTGAATGTAACGTGATGCGAATGTGAATATGAATGCCAATGTAAATGTGACGTGTGTGATGTGATCTGGCGTGACGTGAAGTGATGTGATGCGATGGGAATGTGATGTAATATGATGCGATATAATGTAGTATGATGCAAGTAAGTGACGCACCGACGATTCAGTGAGCAAAGGGAGAACCTTTTTTTTTGGTGGACAGTTAATATCTCAGGCATCTATTGCGAGAGGAAAACAGGCAATGCAACATGGTAATGACTTAAGTTAGTCTTAGGACAAAACTAAAACATCTGGCTCTAGGCCCGAATCCGCTGCTTTCCTATGCAAACTTGCATAATAAAAGTCGTTCAATCCTACAAATGTATCTCCATATGCTCCAAAAAATAGTCAAGTTTAACGTATCTAAATTACAGTTACTCACACTGCTTACTGAGCTACCTGTTAGCGAACAAAGAAAAAATGATATTCCCGAAGAATTGCACCTGATGGTGAGGACGGACTTGAATCTGGGAAATGCATATAAGTGCTAAACTGTTTGTGTATGATTAGCGATACCTTCGCTTCTGATTCATTGAAACTGTACGCATCAGTCTGGTCGGCATTCACTTCTTTTGACTGGTCTTTGCAAACAGTCAAAGTGAACATGTCTCCGTCATCTTCATACTCATATCTCTTTCGAAGGCTGCGACGCTGAAAAAAAAGGTCAAACCCATCTGGTAGCTTGGAAATTGGTGGAAACTTCAGCTGACCATCTTCAATCCTCATCTCCATGAGGTAGTTTTCTAGAATTTTGTGCTCTTCTTCTGCTTGTGGTGTCGTTGTTTGTGGAAACTTTGGAACTAAAAGGGGAAAGAAGTAAGGTCAGGCTATGTCCGTTTTTATTATTAAATTATAGGCTTTACCATTTCGTCTTATGTGATGGGTGGACCAACTGCTTTTTGTTTTCATTAATTTATTATTCTGCTGAGTTTTAATCGAACAGTTGGTTCAAATCGAATACCTGTGACCAGACAGGTACATTAGCCAATCACACTAAGTGTACTCAATTAAATTCAACATCGCAGAATTCGTTTTAGCCACCATAGCAACAACTTGCTATCCAAAGTTGGGGATTTTACAATTTTGAGGAAGTTGAAACATTAAAAACTGTCTTTGATGAAGAATTGTTGAAGATTGTTATGGCTATGTGTTTAAAGATTGGAATCACAAGCTCCACTTTCACAAAGACATTTGCGTATTCTCGGAAATTGTAATTTTTTTGAGAAGGAAGTTATTTCCATAGGGTACATCATCATTCAGTTTTTACTGGTCTAATATCACTTATTTAAGTTAATTATATTCAAATTGTAGGCCCTGCCCTTTCACCAATCAGGCTAAAGGTGGCTATCAAACTTAGTCTGGCGTGCCAATAACCTATTTAGCCTGAAATTCTTCTGTTCTTGTGGACAGAATGGGAAGGAAATGCCAGACGTTGTAAGCAATTAGATAATCATTAATGTTCCAAAGTCATATCTGGAGAAGCAAATAACATGCAGAATGTTGTAAAATCATTTTACGTCTTTTATCTCAAGTTTGATAGAAATGTTTCCTCACATGTTCGTATTTTCAAACGGCAATCAAATCCTACAGACGGCATTAGAATGTCGAGTTTCATTCTCTGATGAAATGTATCGCAGATGTGGAAAACTGGTGAGTTCGATGCATCTCCACTATGCTCGTCAGGCAAGATTTGTGTCAAGGAGTTTCTGACAGGAAGTGGAGCGCTGCGACGGAACGCCAAGGAACACGCTGAAGGGTCTTCGGTCCCGGGTTCTTTTTCTATGAGCCATACCTGATAACAGAGGGATAATGTTAACATCTCTATAGAGAAAATTTGGTCGAGCCCCGGTTAATTTACACTATCTGTAAGTGAAATCTTAGTGAACAGGCTTAGCAACACTTTTACATTCTTTAACTGACCAGACGCGAAAGAAAATGACAGAAGGTTCTCTTCTGCCGGACGTGTAATCATGCTTGTCTGCTATTGCAGTTTTAAGAATTTAAACAGGCTCCATTTCGATAGCTCAGAGTTCACCTGCAAAAAAATTACTTAAAAGTGCTCAAGGTATAACGATCACAAATCAAGACAATATCCCTTAATTCGTCGTGTTATCTCCCTGTACACTATTTGATACAATGTGGTTAACAGAACACGATGATGCTCACAGAGCTACCTTAAAATCAACCGACACCATAGGTTTGATAAAGAGTATACAAGGCCAGATCGTTAATAATATTTTGGTAAGGTAGAAACACGCCTTCAGGAGCCGTAAGAGAGTTAATAAAAACGTGGCTCGGATTAGGATGGGTAGGATGGAAAACTAACATTTTTCTCAATCGAACATTTTTATTGGTTAATTTAAAGAAAACGAAATGGTAGTAAAACACAATTAGAATTACATTAGCGTCATGAGCCTCGTTAACGATGCTTAACAGATTACCGAACAACGGAACTTAATTTTCTCAAGATTGCACTTCATGATTGGTCGATTTTTTTTAATCAGGTGATCTATAACATTGAGCGACTTCATTACGATTGAGGGAGACGTGA
Organism: Pocillopora verrucosa; assembly: GCF_036669915.1. Taxonomy (NCBI): domain Eukaryota; kingdom Metazoa; phylum Cnidaria; class Anthozoa; order Scleractinia; family Pocilloporidae; genus Pocillopora; species Pocillopora verrucosa. The sequence goes on from NC_089323.1 coordinate 7,157,835, forward strand.
ATTAGCTTGGGTTCGACATCTGTTTACCTGTAGCTTGACAAAGATGCCTTGTCCTAGCTTAGCGACCATAGTTTAGAGGCGACAGTAGCCCCACCCCGGCAGAAAAAATGATTTGCTAAATGTTCAAATTACCTTGACTCGAACTTCTAAACCAGATGGAGTGAAGAAGGTGAGATCGTAACGTATGTCATCACTTGTTGTGCTGTTAACTGTGGGGGTTGTAGACTGTCTGTTCTCTGCGTTGAGAGACTTTTCAATCTGCTCAACTTCGATTGTCTCAACTTCCGCGAAGAATGTCTTCCAACGATCGTCATCAGTTGATTCAATTCTATCTTTGATTTCCCCCAGGGTGAAAGTGTCATCCTCCTCATCTACCGAAAGAAGTATGCAAAGATCTCTAACTGATACCTCACCAATTCACCAAAAGACTCGTAAAATCTACAGGACTGACCTTCATCAACCTTAATTAGGTAGGCGTGACCAAAATGACACCAAATATCTACTATGACCATCTCCTCCTCCTTCTCGTGGTGAATTTGCTTCAAAATCCCCAACACCTTTTCTTTCAGGCTTTCTGTGTCCGCAAAACCAGAGGGTGTTTCCTTTGAAATAATATAGTCATTAGTTGATTTAGCCGGTAAGACCTGAAAACATATCTTTCATAGCTAGACGAACACAAGAACCATCACACACAGTTTCGTGCACGAGGAAAAGTCCTGGAGTTAAAATAGACCTGGTGTTTGCCGTTCTCAATTTCTCTTTTGTGTTTGATGACGATTCTGCGACTTGATTTTATTACATCGTTAGTATTAAAATCTGTATATAGCTATAATGTAAGAAGAAGGAGCAACTGCAGTTCTGGAAATTTATGCTGAATCTCTCGTAGTGCTGTCTTTTTACTTCCAAAGACTTTAATTTAGAGGGAAACTCGCCCACGGGCGGCTAAGTAACTTAGAGACGGAACTTGCGGGCTAAATTAGCTTTTGGCGGACGGAATAGATTGATGTGTAAATACTGCTAGCAATATCATTAAAACTCCTAGGTTACCATCTAGGAAATATTGACTTGAGGTACCAAGAAATTTTCAAAAGGGACATTTAAGAGAATGTGTGATAATTAGAAAGGATAATTAGTGATCGAATCTCGCCAGTGGAAGGACCAGTACAACTGGTTCTGTTTCCGTGAGAGTCTCAACCATTTTTTTTTAACCATTTTTTTCATAGTGAAACGGTGGTGGAATCCCTCTACCAGTACTCACAGGAGGGTTCCGAAAAAATGATAATAACAAATTAGGTTGAATTATGTGAGAAAAAATGAAATTACTAGTTTTCGCAGAATTTGTTCGTAGGTATTTTCGTTGAGTCAGATTTGAATTTAACAACATACCTCTTTTAGAGGATCATCCTGTAGTTCTAGCTTGAAACACTTGGGCCAAGTCGTAGTGTTTGGTGACGGTTGCGCGATGGATAGCTTAAACTCATGGTCTTCTTCCAAATGTGCTGTGTCCACATGGACAAATCGTACGACGAATTTTTTCTTGCAAGTTTTCTTCATGGGGGAGGAAAATTATAATCGCATATATATGCAACGTTCCAGTTGTTCAAAGCCTGGATAACGCTTAACGCTTGGATAACGGATAAAACGCTACCCAGAGGATAAGTGTTAACAAAACGTACTGCGCTATGCATCAGATAGAGATTTATCCAATGGTTAGTGTTCTATGAGCTACGAACAACTGGGGCTCTAGTGATTATTGGGATGCACGCGCTCGTATTGGTCGAGGATTGCGTCAGATCTGGCTATAGTCACCTCGCGCGATGAAGTACAAGGTAAATTTCAAAGTAACTGCCTCTCGTTTTCCTAGGAGTGATAATCGCGATAGAAGAAAATTCAATTGCGATGAGTACAAAAGATGCAACTGAATTAGGCGGAAAATTTTTTTCTAAAAGAAAGATACGAAGGTTTTGCTAATTTATTTTAATAAACCTGCTAAAACTCCTTGCTTATCTTGATACGAGTAGTCACCTTAATTGTCGCAAAAAATGGGCAATGCTTTAATTACAGAAAGCAATAGACAATTATACTAAAACAAATGTTTGCCTCAGGTTTAGTGAACATTGTTGAATAATCCCCGAGACGATTATTCAACAATATTCACTGAGCCTGAGGCAAATAATTGTTAAATATACACCTCTGTAATTTCAAAATGATTCGTTTTGCGTGGGACTTTTGGTGATGGCCACTGATTTCTTTGCCGTTAAAGATATGTTTTATCCTGGTCACTGAAGCCTGTTACTATAATTGACTTCTTATCATTGCTTGCGACTTCACAATATTCTGGGAGTCACTGGGGATTGGTATTCTATCCCTTGGTGATATCCACCTAAAAAAAGTCCCACAAAGTACTCTTCATATCATAGAAAGACTTACCACGGTGTCCTTTATTGCCCGAATAGCTAACTTCTGACTCTCAGGAGATCCCTTGATATACAAGCTATTCCTCTCAAAGACTTTCAAAGTTGCCTTAGTTTTTGCTTCTATTTTTTTCAAATTCATGCGGTTTTTCCCAATTACTTTAGCCATACAATCTTCTGGTATGAAGGTCAACTTTTTCCACGACCCTTGGTCAGGGCTATCTTCTCCCTGGTTGACATGATTCAAATGAAAAAAAACAGCCTGAATATGTAATAATCAGGGTGGGGAAAAATTATGGAAAGAAGGAAGGAGGTATGAAGGTGATGCAAAAGGTCAGTAGAAGGAAAAAAAGAACGAAGGAGGAGATAAAAGAAAGTAAGAGGGAAGGAAATTAGTAAGGAACAATGGAAAGAAGGAAGGGAGGAAGGAGGGAAGGACAGAATAAAGGAAGGGAGGAAGGACATGAGTGAGAAGGAAGGAAGGAAGGAGGGAGAAGGAAGGGAGGAAGGAAGGGAGGAAGGAATGGAGGAAGGGAGGAAGGGAGGAAGGAAGGGAGAAGGAAGGGAGGAAGAAAGGGAGGAAGGAATGGAGGAAGGGAGGAAGGAAGGGAGGAAGGAATGGAGGAAGGGAGGAAGGAAGGGAGGAAGGAAGGGAGAAAGGAAGGGAGGAAGGAAGGGAGGGAGGGAAGAAGGAAGGAAGGAAGGAAGAGTTGGAGGGAGGGAAGGACGGGAGGAAGAAGAAAGGAAGGAAGGGAGGAAGGAAGAGAGGAAGGAAGGAAGGAGGGAAGGAAGGTAGAAAGGAAGGGAGGAAGGAAAAGAGGAAGGAAGGAAGGGAGGAAGGGAGGAAGGAAGGAAGGAAGGAGGGAAGGACGGAAGGAAGGAAGGAAGGGAGGGAGGAAGGAGAGAAGGAAGGAAGGAAGGGAGGGAGGAAGGAGAGAAGGAAGGAAGGAAGGGAGGGAGGAAGGAGAGAAGGAAGGAACTTTGGAAGGAATGAAGGGAGGAAGGAAGGAAGGAAGGAAGGGAGGGAGGAAGGAGAGAAGGAAGGAAGGAAGGAAGGAAGGAAGAAGGGAAGGAAGGAAGGAAGGAAGGAAGGAAGGAAGGATGGAAGACTGGAGGGATGGAAGGATGGAAAGATGGAAAGGATGAAAGATAGGTGGGCCTAATTGTGACCCGCTATCACTCACTAACTTGTACGCTAACTGCTAAAATCCATCAGTGCAAACTTTGCTTTGCGAAAGTTTTTCTACGGCTTAAAGAAAGTTAGGTGAATGACATAACACAAACAGCACAATAAATAATAACATCAAAGGGGTAAATATAAATGTGAAACTCACACGCAAGACCTTTTCGATAATCTGTTTCGCACGGGTGCGCTGTTCTTCTGTTCCTCTTATGTAAACAAGATCTTCTCTGATGACTAAGTCCTGGATTCCACTTCGGCTGATTATGTCCATTTTTTTCCAACCTTTTTTTCCTAAAATGAGTCCCACCTTATCCTTTGGGATGTGTACTTCTTCCTCCTTGAAATCTGCATCAACAGTTTTTTCATACAAGCTTGGTTGACCTTGTGCTCTTCGTTTTTTATGTTTATCTTTCTTCTCTTGTCCTTTTGATTCTCCACCTTTCCAGGACACACTCGACATCTCTGCAAAAGATTATAAATTTGTATTTCATTCACCTTCAGTTAATTCCTTCTATTTTCAGCCTTGGCGTAGTATTCATATCTCTCGCTCTCCACACTTAATTGGCAGAAGGAACGCGAAGTCAAGACCCAAGACAAGTTGCTTAGACACATCTCAGGGAACAAGCCGTAATGACAATATGACAGTTTGCTTCATGTGACATGGAAAAGTTTTGTGAAAATCATCTTTGTTTCATCTCACAAATCAGAATTTTTTTTAACTATGCAATATGTTGCGCGTATTCAGACTGGTTTGAAATTCCCCAATTAACTTTAGACGAATAGTTGCAACAAGTTGTCCCCGCTATCATGCTATCTAGACATTGGTCTTTATCACAACATGGTCACTCTCAGCCTCACTCCAAATCAAAGACTTTGCATCTAAGTATACAACTGTAAAATGGCGTATCGGAAATTCTATTCTGAGCTTTCAAGAATTCTCATCTAAAATTGTCCCATACATGAACTTTCCACAGAGCTTGTTTAAAGAAACCAATTACGTTGCAGGAAAATAAAAACAACATTTGCAACTTCTCACAACCAGCTCACCACTGGATTAATAACATATTTGCACAGACTAAAAAGTTCCTGTATCTGAGCGACTGAATTTTGCCATCTCGAAATGGATGTAATAAAGTGGTAATTGAAATTTCTTTCGCGCTATTTTAGACTGAAATCATAGTTGTGATTTCAAATCATGTCGACTAAACGGCACCCTACTCAGTTCGATTACCATTATGAATTTTATCGCGAAAACTATTAGCTAACGGACGCTCACACGCAGGCTCCCTCTGCTTCCTGTAGTTTTTTTTCGGCTTGCTTTCATAAACGGAAAGGCGACGGGAAATAAAACGTTTTACACTGTGGCCAAATGCTCGGCAGCCGCTCACGATCTCAAACAGACTATAAATATCTGGAAGATAGACAATTTTTAGAGAATTTCTCTTGAAATATTCTTTTAAAATATTCAAGCTTTCCTTTGTTATCATATTTTTCGCTTTGTTTAGAAATGTCAAGCGATCCCAAAAATTATTTTGGAAGTCTGTAAAATTCCTAACTTCCGGGTGAGTATGCCTAGCTGCTGGACATTTGACCGTGTTATGGAGAGAGCCCTAGGTAAGAATAACTTTGATACCGTACACGTATAAGTTAGGCTCGTTGCAAAATCTCATTCACACTTTAATTGGTCGTAAATGAAAACATTTCAAATAATTGGCGAAGAAATGGGACGTATTTCTTCATGAGAGCTTTTAAGAGCTGATGACATTGAGAAAAATTTCTGCTTTTGTAAACTTAGTCACTCAAAAGAGATTGTCTCTAAGGGACCTTTGGTTCGACGAGTCTACGGTCCTCAGATTTCCATTGACTTGTTTCTTGTTCACAATTAGGCTGTTTCATGACGATTATGTCTTTTTTAAACATACATACCTGAGGAAAGACTTACAAACCTTTTGCATTACACGAAAGTACGTTGTTTTATAATAATTGAAAGAACATTACCTCAGCTTTAGGACGATAGCGAAGCAAGCTCCAAGGGTCTTTATGTGGTCATACTGGCAGGTGCTTAATGATCTTATGAGGAACGTGTTTCTTGACGTTTTAGTTCAGCGAATTACGGCAAAGTTACGAGGAAAAGGATGTATTTCCTGTTCTGAAACAAACGACTGAGAAGCTAAAGGATAGCGATTCATCGAAATTGACCTCTGACTTGACGCCCAGTCTTTCCGGGAAAAACACAATTATATATTGAAGAGATATTTCCTAACAGGGGAAGACTAAGTTTTCAAGTGCACAACATCTTCTTTCTTCTCTTCTTCTCTGTAGTGGGTCCCAGAACCCACTTTCCTGAGCCGAGACAAGAAGATTAACTAAATGCGGATACAAGTTATACTCACCCAGATCAACACTTCCGCGTGATACTTAGTGAAGACTTGAGCGCTCTCCAACATCCCCCTCCCTCAGGTTACAACTTGTGGACAACCTCAGTGGGAAGTTTTCCATAAAGGTATCATACCTTCATGGAAAATATGGCGAATGAAGATATCGATAGATTTTGCGAAGATGGATTGCTCCAGAAAGATTACCGGAAGCGTTACGAGGAATTCTTAACTGGGGTGAAAGTAAGTAGCTACAAGAGGGAAAAATACTATCAAAGATAGCTCTTGTTACAAACTTGAAACTTACCGTGACACATACAGATATCGAAAGGCGTTACTGAAGGGGTTCATTGACAAGAAGAAGTCGGAAAACTTCAAATTGACCCATAAAACGATACCACAGTTTTTTCGCGAGCTTGAAGGTTATACATACGCAGAAGAGGCTGCAGATAAACGCAAGGAAAGTGAAAGCGGAACTTCTCTTGTTAATATTTTTGGGCAGGATGATTTCAAGGTAGAGGGTGTTGTTATCCGAAAGACAAACCGGGAAGCATGGATTTTGGTGAATAAAACCTGCATGTTTAATGGAAAAAAGGAGTATGAAAAAGTCGAGCTTCTTCTCGACCTTGAAACGTTTGGCGCAGATGATGTCAGCAGAGAATTTCTTAAAGTGGGTGACATTCTTGAGATTGCAAAAGGTCCCAAAGGAACTGAAATAGCTCTGGAGCCAGAAATTATTTGGTAGGTTGAGTACATACGTTTTAAAAAACTGTATTTGAGCATATAACATGATCAGGAATGACACCGCTTAACATATTAATGATAGAAATGATAAAGAATTGTCCATCAATAGAAGTCTCTTATCTATTGCAAATAAAAGACTTCCTTTGATGGACAATTCAAACCCTTTCCACCTAAAAATAAGTTTGCATATTCTCTAAACTGTTCTCTATATATTTCGTAAGGTGCTGACAAGGAGAATTTGGTAACAATCAATAGCTTTGTTAGTTGGTGATCATTTTCTTTATTCTCATGACCTCGATGTTTGATTCAGGGGTGATACTGTGAGGAGAAATTAGATGCTATTCTGACCCTTGGGGTTTAAGTTGGGCAGTGATATGGGTTATATAGTACCATAATACATTATACACCTGTTATATCCGGGTATCCACGCATATTGCAGGCTTGGCTGCTAAGCCTAAGGACGTTTTGGATACGTTGGATCTGACTAATTTCGGTGTAAAAACTCTTCTTGTATATTGGAGTCTGTTCCGTTACAATTAAAGACTTTGCGACACTACAAATTGGCGACGAGGATAAAAGACAATCGGATAACAGGCCAAGATGAGTTTTGAAAGGTTTTCGTTGTCACCAGTTAACTTAGAGGCGACAAACTTGGCGGATGAGTGGAAGTTTTGGCTCGATGCTTTCGACAACTACCGAATTGCTACGAAATTAGATAAGGAAAGCGACGACGTTCAAAAAGCTACTCTTCTACATCTTGCGGGGACGGGAGTCCAGCGTTTGCTCTCAGGTTTGCCGGGAGAGAACAAGAAATTTGAGGAAGTTAAACAAGCGTTGAGTGCACATTTTCAGCCGAAGAGAAACAAGTGGGCAGAGAGGCACAAGTTTCGAAAACGTGCTCAACTTCAACATGAATCACTTGATACCTTCATTGCAGAGTTACGTATGCTGAGTCTAACATGCGACTTCGGGGAAGCAAATGATGATAATATTCTTGGTCAAGTTATAGAGAAGTGTTCTGACGGATATCTACGAGAAAAGCTACTACAACAAGGAGAGACTCTTACACTGGAAAAAGCCCAGACGCTCGGGAGAGCAATTGAATCTGCAAAGAAGGATACACAGCTACTTGGGGGTCACGGGGCCCAAAACGTTCCTGGAAAATCTGATGTTAATGCGGTAAGATTTTCAGTAAATAAAGCAAAAGAAAAAGCCTGCTTTCGCTGTGGAAAAACGGATCATCTTGCTAATAACGAAAGGTGCAAAGCTAGGAATGCACAGTGCATAAAATGTAAGAAGACTGGTCACTTTTGGAAATATTGCAGATCAAGAGAATCAGAGAATAAAGAAGATGTAAAGTTTGTCCAGCCAGTCCAGCATCAGTCAGATAAGTCTAACCCTGAATATGTTTTGTATACTACTAATAATGAGGGGCTGGGTGTTGAAACTGATGTTGAAATCAATGGTAAACTTGTTCAAATGATGATTGACACTGGCTGTGCTAAAACCTTGATCCCGAAACAGTGGTTTAGAAACAACCTGAACATTCCTCTTAACCCAACCAATGTCAAGTTCTCAGCTTTTGGTGGAGGAGACCTCAAGTGTTTAGGAGTATTTGATGCTAAACTGAGATGCAATAAGATGGAAGTAATGGAGCCAGTGTATGTGATCGATGTGGAAGGTCCCCCCCTGTTGGGAAGAAGCGCCCTGTCCACCCTCAACCTTGTAAAAATCCATGCAGTAGGGGAGAGCCCAACCAAGGCGAGGGAGAAGATCTATCAGGAGTATGAAAATCTCTTCAAGGAAGAGCTCGGAGACTTTAAGAATTATGAGTACAAAATTAAAATCAATTCAGATGTCCCTCCCAAGGTACAAAAACAAAGGCCAGTCCCTGCACCCTTAGAGGATAGATTGAAACAAGAAATAGAGCGAATGATCCAAGAAGATGTGATTGAAGAAGCGACAGGAGCATCGTGGATATCACCTGTGCAGATTGTCTACAAGGGGAATGGAGAATTGAGAGTGTGCGTTGATCTCAGGGAAGCTAATAAAGCAGTGATAAGAGAGCGGTTTCCAATTCCTAGAATCCAAGACCTGTTACGGCAACTGAGTGGGGCTCGGATGTTTTCGACTCTGGATCTAAGGAAAGCATATTGGCAGGTTCGCCTAGCGGAAGAATCTAGAGAAATTACATCGTTCATAGCCGCAGGCAAAGTGTATCAGTTCAAAAGGCTGCCCTTCGGACTTGCGTCAGCACCAGAGGTGTACCAAAGGGTCATGAGCATAGTGTGTGAAGGCTTATCAGGTGTGCTTAGCTACTTTGATGATGTTGTGGTGTACGGGTCAACACCAGAAGAACACTGGAAGAATCTTCGTGCAGTGATGGCTAAACTTCAAGACTGTGGCCTTCGTCTCAATGCAGACAAGTGTGCCTTGGGCATGTGTGAGCTGAAATTTCTAGGACACATCATCTCTGCTGAGGGCATTAAGCCTGACCCTGACAAGGTAAAAGCCATTGCAGATGCACCAGTACCTCAAAACCAAGCTGAGCTGAGATCATTTCTGGGAAGCATTACATACCTTACACAGTTTGTTTCCAACCTTGCAACAGTGATCACCCCCTTACGATATCTTACGCAGAAGGGTGTGGTGTGGAAATGGAGTACAACAGAATCCAATGCCTTTGAGGAAGTTAAAGAGCTTCTGATTAAAGCACCATGCCTTGCACACTACTCATTGGAAGCCGAGACCAAACTTGTAGTAGATGCCAGCCCAGTCGGTCTTGGGTGTGTCTTGCTGCAAAATGTTGACAGCCGTTGGCAGCCCATATCTTATGCGTCCAGAAGTCTAACTGCTGCAGAGAAGAGATATTCGCAGATCGAACGAGAGGCAATGGCTGTGCTGTTCGGATTGCAGAAGATGCATTCTTACATTTATGGTCGCCACGTTGTCGTCTCGACTGATCATAAACCACTACTTGGCGTATTCAATAAAAACACTCAATCAATTCGCCTGGAACGGATTGCTTTGAGATGTCAGGACTATGACTTCACACTCACTTATGAACCTGGATCTGAGAACATTGCAGATGGACTGTCAAGATTACCTTTGAACGCTACTGTTACAGAAACAAGTTTTGTTGAGGAGCATGTACACTTTGTCAAAAGTGCTGATGCTTTGCTCTCAATTGATGAAATAAAAGAGGCTGGAGAGTCTGACCCTGAATTACTAGAGGTGGTGAAGGTACTTGATGGAACCCAGAACCTGGTAAATAATAAATGGAAACATTTTAAAGATGAACTGAGCTTTGCACAGGGCCTACTGTGGCGAGGTCGACGAATTTATGTTCCTGAGAAGTTGAGAAAAAAGGCATTGACCTTGGCACATGAGGCTCATCAAGGTATTGTGCGTTGCAAGCAACGCCTTCGTAGAATTCTGTTCTGGCCGGGGATGGACTCTGATGTTGAAGACTACTGCCGAAATTGCGAGACTTGTGTGCGCCTTCAGCCACTACGACGAGACACACCTAATACAGCAACTCCTCTTCCCGATTACTGCTGGGAGAAGTGTGCCCTTGACCTGGTGGGTCCATTTCCTGGAGAGATCTACATCATGACTGTTGTTGATTACAGAAGCAAGTGGCCCGAGGCTATTGTTCTTAAGCGTATTACAAGTGAGAGTATAGTCACTGCACTTGCAGATATATTTGCACGATTTGGAAATCCAAAAGTTCTGATCACGGACAATGGACGTCAGTTCGTAGCTGAGGAATTCCAAGACTTCATGAAGGCGAATGGAATACAGCACAGAAGAGTATCACCCTATTTTCCACAAGCAAATGGGCAGGTCGAAAGATTTCATAGGTACCTAAAGCACAGTATCAGAGCAGCAGAGTTAGATGGTCTATCCTGGACAGAGGTTCTGCCCACAATCCTGCAAGTTTACAGATCCACTCCACATGCCGGGACTAACATGACCCCGGCTAAACTGTTTCTCAACAGAGAGATAACAACAAAGTTGCCAACAGTACCAGAAATGGATCAGAACAACCCTGAAGAGAGGTACAAGGAATACCAGAGGAAGTTATGTGAGTATACTGATGCCAAGCGACATGCACAACAACATAACCTAGTACCTGGGGATATTGTATTTGTAGCAAATACAAAATCTGGAAAATTGATTCCCACGTTTGGTCATCAGAAGTATGTCATTGTTCGTAGCAAAGGACCAGATACTTTTGAACTTGTCAATGCTGAGACTGGACAACATCTCACTCGTAATGTGAAGTTTCTTAGTAGAGTTCCACGCATGGAGCTACCAGTTAATGATGACAATGACAACGGCTGCTTGGAGTCGGAAGAGTTCGCTGGGGCAGCAATGCCTCCTTTGGATCAACTCGGATCTACAGTCTCGGATGATAGGAATCCCGCAGATAGTGGTCCTCCCTACTCAGCAATGGAATTGAGACGTTCAACTCGAACACCAAAGCCAAAGAGAGATCCGGACTTTGTTTATGACTAGAACATTGTTTTAGTTCTTCTATGTTAAGTTGCGTTGTTAGAATGGACTTTGAACTTTAAATAGGTTAGGATGGGATGTTATATCCGGGTATCCACGCATATTGCAGGCTTGGCTGCTAAGCTTAAGGACGTTTTGGATACGTTGGATCTGACTAATTTCGGTGTAAAAACTCTTCTTGTATATTGGAGTCTGTTCCGTTACAATTAAAGACTTTGCGACACTACAACACCCTTCCATAAGTTATCATCACCCAACTTCTCACAACATGACCAGATTGTTCAAAAGACAGGCATTGGTTAAATGAAGAACTGTTTCACCTTAAGTATATTTAATTGACTTTGGATGGTCAGCTGAATAAATGGTACTTAAGGGTTGATTTTTATGCTTTCACTTTTCAGCTGTTACAAATTATCTGAGAAAGAGATTGAAGCATTTCTCAACCATGTGCATAGGGTAAAAAGTGATGGGTCATCTGCTGCTACAGCTGAGCTGCTAAGGTAAATAATGTCAATAAATAACCTGATTCCAGGGCAGTTACTGGTAAATGAATTGTGTATTTACTCAATACAGAGACTTTTGCATGGCAAAAAACTATCAGTTACAAGTTGACGACCACAAAACACCAATTATCCATGTGCTTGCTCTCTTTTTTTTTTTATCACATCCTATAACAAGTCACAGCAGCTGCAGTATCCTGCAAGCAGCAGAGTGCCTCTTATTTTAAGACATAAATTGGTTCAATTGTCTTTCTAGTTCCCAGCTTATTGGCCAAATTTGAGTTACTTACTCAAATCCAGTTTTACTACCAGGTAATAGTCCATTTTACAGTGCTTGGTTGCCAAGCCTTTGAACAGGATTGAGGCTAAGGGTCATCTTGTTATGATACAAACCTTGCTGCTTTTCAAATGCAAATTAATTTGTTATCATGCTAACTAGATCACAGCTGGTCTCTATCACAACAAAATCACCTTCAGCCTCACTCCAATTCAACTATAAAATGGCCTATTAAACATATAGAACATAAAAAATCCTTTTTTTGTAGATAAAAATTACTTTAGACCACACAATTATAATAATCTTAGTAATTGTTCAAATTGAATTGCTTAACCTTCCATTTAACTAACTGAATGTTTGTTGAAATCATGAAATTATATAAAATAGGGCACATATATATCAGTTGATGATTCATTCCTTTAGTCTTTAACTGTATGTACTGAAACACTAACAGTGAATTTTTATATGTTAATGGGGAAAGATGACAGGGTATTTTATTGCAAGTAACTTTTATGCACAATATGTATAACAACTATTAAACTGAGCTTTAAGCAGCCAGGTAAATATCCACCACTGGCCACTGACTCTGATGACATGCGAAGGTTACAGATCCGTTGTTTTATTATATACTAAAACAGTAAGATAGTATGGCAGAAAAAGATGATTTAAACTATATGTTTATGGGTGCATTAGTCCCACTCACACTGATGCTCAGAAGTGAAAGGCTATATTAAAGAATATTCAGAGTTTGAGTAACCAATGAGAATGTGTCTTCAGCACTATATCCAGTGTTTTATTATTTACTAAAATGATGTTATTTACTGAAAATTCACTGACCCTTATAGCCTCACACTTGTTTGCCCTAACTTGAAGTTTTAGTAAATTTTTCTTGTTATTTGTTTGTTTGTTTTTCTTACAGTTGGGTGTTCTACTGATTTCAGGGAAATTGACTTAATTTACTATTATAAAACTCACCATTTCCCACCTGGAAAGGGAATTAAGCTTGGAGCTGAAACTGGTTATATTCCCAGTTATTTACCACCTATTCTATCACATTTTTGAAACAGAGTTTTCACAGTTCAAGGCTCTGATCTAGCTGTGATCTGATTGTTTTTATTACCACTCAAATTGTAAGGGCAAAATTCTTTGTCTTCACAACTCCAATATATTTCTATGAATATTGAAACCTTTAAAACTGATCAGATTAGGTCCTAGGTAATATAACAAGTGGCTTGTATTACCCTTGCAAACTGAATTCTCAGTTTTCTGGGAATTTGAAGGAATTCTCAAAAATTCCCAACTGTGCAAATATAGGAAAATTTTTGTTTCTTTTCTTTGTTTTTCTTGTTTTGCTTCTTGACTGATCGAATAGTTTTGTTGTGTTGCTCTAATATAATAATGCACTTACATTCTTAACAGGTGTCATGCTTTTTGGGAATACATCCTTCAACATCCTTGGGAAGATAATATAGCAACACAACCAAGAAAAATTTTGCCCACAATGTCTTACTTATTATTGATAAGTTATGCTCCTGTACTCAGAGAGGAATGCTACCAACTGTTCAAGGAATTGTTCAAGAATTTTCAAAGAGTGCCTTCTTCAAATTGGTCCTTCCTGAAATAGTTGAAAATTTAGCCAAAGAAAATTGTATCAGGTAATATTGGTGGCATTGAAAAAAGTGAACATGCAAAGATTTAAAAAAATTTTTTCACCTACTAGTAGATTACAAAATCAATGTGTATGAATTGTGACACAGGCTAGCTAGGGTATAAAATACAAAGAACAAACTGAAGCTTAATTCATGGTTTTCCTCTTCAATTAAATACAAATGCTAGTAGATTGTGGTGTGCATGATTATATATTAGTCTGAATTTCATACCCTGGCATTGCTTGCCCATGTTTTTTTACCCTTGTTTAGGTTATAATACCAAATCTCTACTCTGTGATCTGTTTCATTCAACACTTTGCTTTCAATACTGACCTAAACATTTTAAAATGAATTGCCAGACAGCAAAAGGCAAAGTAAGGGATGCCTTTGCAGAAAATGGTTTGTGAGAAGTCTTGGATGATTGCATATAAGCTCAAAAACCTGCTTCCTTGATCAATCAATCTTGTTTAAGGATCCTAGCCAAGGCATCCCTGTATGTGTACTCAATTGAGCCAAACATATTTCAGGCAGCATATGATGACAATTAATTTATTACCAAACAGCTGAAAGTGTAAGGGAGGTGTTATTTTGTTCTTGTCATCTGTTAAGTTTTCAAATTGTCAAAACGGGAAAACATAGTGATTTTGCTATTTGAATCATCAGTGGATCCTTCAAAGTGGTGCAGAATGTTCTAGAACATGTCCTAAATGTTTCACCTTCCTGACTGGTCGAAGAGTTCTACCCATGGCAAAAGTTCTTGCTGAAAGCTTAGTGAACAGCTCTTGTGGGAAATCTGCTGTAGACTTCCTGGAAAAGTTGTCACTGATGGTTGCCATTGCAGTGCCAGGGGTCCATGCAGATCTTGAGGCTTTTTCATGGAGAGATCTTCCCTTGCTGCTACTGAGTGAAGAAATCCATAAAGATTCAACAAGTCAGTGCATATCAATTAATGATTTAAATAAACATATATTTTTGGTTAAAGTAAACCTGCTAACCGTTTTGCTAGGCTTGAGCAGCCGCTACTCAAACTTAAGTAATTGTGTAGTGCAAGCAAATGTGAGTCAAACAGATGCTACTTTCTGTGGTTTACTAGCTAGGTAATTTTTTTCTCATTTTATTACTGATGGACAAGTTATACAAACAAGAAATCCAGATTTGTTGACCAGCAATGAAAATTGTGTATATCCTTTAGTATATAATGCCATTAGACTTATGATGGTTAAGGTGCATTAATTATCAATTATAAAATGAGCTTAAGTTTTCATGATTCATCTATTGATTGAAGAAACTAGAACAACTGACTTACCAGTGATCAAGAAAGAAGGCAAGTACCACTCAGAAAAAGAATACTTGAACACTTACTTCAGACTTCTAAGAGAGGAGTGTTTTCACAAGTTGAAGAATGGAGTTTCACACTTTTTAAGCAAAGGAAAGTGTGATTCAAAAGAAGCGATGATGTATAGGTGGGAACAAGTTTTTTTATTTACTTTCAATTTATGGCTAGCATGTGTTAGGTACATGAAGAATAGTTTGGCCTCATTCTACATAATCCTATGGGTAGCTACTTCATTACTTGTGATTTAACAAGAAGATTTAGAAATCAGTGGACTGTGTTTTTGCCCAAAGATTAGAAGTTTGAATTGACCATCTGAGTTCCAATGCTTCTACTTCATCCTCATCCTCCTCTTCATCCTCATCCTCATCCTCCTTCTCCTCATTATCCTTGTCCTCATCCTCCTTCTCCTCCTCCTCGTCCTCCTTTTCTTCCACCTCATCCTCATCCTCACCCTCCACCTCATATGCTATGCCTCATCCTCATTCTTTTCCTTATCCTCCTCCTCATCATACTCCTCTTCCTCTTCATTCTCATCCTCATCCTTAGCCTGGCATCCCCCCTCCATCCTCCTCCTCCTCTACCTCATCTTACTCCTCATCCTTATCTTCCTCCTCTTCCTTATCCTCATCTTCATCCTCATCCTTGCCCTCACCCACACCCTCCTCTTCCTCATATGCTCTGCCTCACCCTCATCCTCCTCCTCATATCTTCATCTTCCATCTCCAACACAATTATGTTGTAGATTTGATGTAACATTAAGTCTCTTAGATATTGCAGATGTTATATATTGCTAGTAAAGTGTTGATAGTGATTGCAATTACATCTAGGATTACTCTGAAAGGACTACGCACTCATAAACGAGAAAACTCTCCAACCACCATGTCGATTGGATTGCAATTTACTGTTAACTCAGAGGAAAGGATTGACTGGGGGTGAGCGCTTTGTTAAGTTTGAGGTCTTTGGATGTATAATGTCATCAACAGCTAGAAGGCAAGGAGACCGAGGAAGCCACCGGGCTTATGGGAGAGCCACCTCACCTTACAATAATGAATCAAGTAAAGAAAAAATGCTGCGAGTGTGCGGCTTGGCCAATTCAGTGATTATTTAAGTAAAAACTCTTGCATTTTTGTCTTAAAGTTAAGGTTTGGCAAACGAGTGACTGCATGATGTCAGTCCTATAGGAGATGATGATATAATGCTTACAATACTATAGACCAGACAAGAAAGTCAACTGATGATTATAGTTAATAAACAAATATTAGGTTAGGTATTGATCTTTGATTGTTGTCAAACACATTGATTCAAACTTTATCACTACAACATGGCTGGCTGAAATATTTTAATTTGAATGTATGTAGAAATGTGTATGTTTACATCTGCGGTATGTTATCTGTGACAGATCTGCAAGTTGGCTTGTATATGGAAATCTACTGTGCATTTCTTGTGATGGCTCATTTGAACAGCCTGTTTGGGCTGTAGTGGAAAAGGTAGACCATGAACAAAGGTTGGTTACTTTTTTTAATCTACTTCCAGCACAGACAGCCCAAGAATGAAATTCCTTTACTCACCTGTTGTGTCATTTCAGTGATTTGTGACTCTTGTGTGTAATTCGATCAGAGAGGTAGTAACTAAAAGTAGTCACTCCACTTAAATAAATGGCATGTTAGGAAGCTGCTAGGTTGAAATTGCTTTGGTGAGATTAATCTAATTGAAACATTTTTCTCAGTAAATATGAATGAATTCAGGATTCTACTTCATAGGGTCATGGCCAAATTGGCCTTTTTTTTTTGGAGGGCTGTTTGACTGGAAAAGAGGCTTTTGTTGGAAAATTGGAGTTACTAAAATGTAAATTTTCTTAAAGCTTTGCCGGCAGTAAAGAAGAAAACAATCCCTGCATTTTTCTCTTGTGGCTACTGATTAACCCCAGCTCTCTAAATATGCTTCAACCATAGAGTGATATGGGTGGCACTTTGTGGTGATAAAACAAACAACATATCAGAGGCAGAATTTGTAATCAAACTACAAGGGATAACAGATGATGGTAGGTAAATTAAAGATAAGAGGGAATTGATGCTTTTGATTGAGGTTTTTAAAGAAGCTCATTTTTGTTGTTAACTGACAGCACTTAATTATTTGAAAGTTAAATGAGCTACTCAAGAATGTAGTCTTGTCAACTGACTTAAAGCTGTAAACAACTGATCTTTGAAAAATTCAATGTTGTTACTCAATTGGGACATGCTAACAATAAATTGTAGGGGGGAGGGAGGGGGGGTTTAGCTTGAAATAGGTAATTTATAGCAACCTTTTTGACTGATAGCCATTTTTTTATATTCAGATCTGTACTAATGTAAGGATTAATTTTACTTGAAAACTAAGAGATCAATAATACATAGACTAATGACATTTTAAATAAAAATTTGTTGCAAGGTAGCATCAGGAGAGGTTAAATATGCCCTGTTTCACGTTCGACAGAACTACCCACTGAAGGGAAAATAAGCATTTCTTTTTCTCATAAGTATGTGGGCTAATTTTTGCATGCCTGCAGTTATGAGTAATGTAGTGCCCAGTTCAGGATTAACCTGGCAGTATAGTGACAGAATCACCTAATTTTCGGTTGACATTGTTTATTTTAGTTGAACTCTGATAATTCTGGATACAGCACATGACCGCAGAGTTTTTCAACCTTTCTGCAGTCAAATTACTCACCATTCAGTCGCATGTTAAATGTTGTAGTAGCCCCAGACTGTTATTACATAAGTTATACCGACCTTGAGTGGTATGACTGCGTTATAATGCGGTGCTGATGAAATACCTGGACGTGTATAACACGATTGTAACACTTTCCTTTTTCTTTTTTGGATACCTTTAATAGGGAAAGAAGCTCACATGGCTGAAAGCCAGACATTTTACCTGTCTTTTGGTCCGGCTATGGATATTTTGCAACACAAAGGTTGATCATCGTAGATCCGTCTTATCACAGTTATCAATCACCACTGGCAAATTAGCTCAGTCTCAACACACAGGTTGATCATCGTAGATTCGTCTTATCACAACTATCAATCACCACTGGTCTATTAGCTCAGTCTTATGATATCCTTTAGTCATCCAATAATGTCCTATGTGATTGAGGATATTAGTGTTCATGCATCCTACGTAAAGTGTTAACTGGAAAATTTCTCATAACCATTATTATATTAGTTAATGTTCTTTATCGACTGCAAAACGTTGACCTGAAAATAATCTGAACTGTTTTTGACAATAATTGCCCCGTTCTGAGATACATACATACATACATACATGCATATATGTTTGAAAAAAACTTTTAGTTTGCAAACTGTAAGGCAGTAATTTTCAAGTTGTCCATTTCCTACATGCTGGTGACTCTTTTAAGTGCGAATTTTGTAGGAATTCTTTAAAAAAAAGTTGTTAGATTCTTAAAAGATGCAAGACAGTGATGTATTTGCTTTTGTCAACAGCTACGTGTATGATTAATTTTTGACTGATATTTTCTAGATTCTGTTCCGTTCAAGGATTTCTTAGTACATCCAGAGGCCAATCACATGTGTCAAGCTGAGTACGTTCGTAAAATAGAAGCTCCTCCTGACTGGGGAATCATATTTGAGTCTCCACCAAAGTCACATGACCAAGATGAGTCTTCAGTGTACTCTCTTGTGGAAGACTTTGAAAGAATAAAATTATCAAATATCAAGGCAAAACTAGATGACACACAACTCGATGCAATTGACCTTGCACTTAAGAACAAAGTGGCTTTAATTCAGGTATGATTGCGTAGTACTTGTTGATATTTTTGGGTTGTCTATAAAATCTTAAGGGTTTTGGAGGATTACGGATTACTTATGAGAGAAAATGTTTCAATAACGACCAAGAAAGAAAAGCTGTCAGCCTACGTTTTGCAGATCCCATGCTTATATTTCTAAGAAAATCTGAGAAGTGTGGAAAACATTCGAAAACTCAACATAGGTCAGTTATGCCCTCAGCCCCGTGATCAGACGTTTAATGGTACTACTACTGACAACCACGATCAAATTTCCAACATTTGACTGCATTGTGCATAATGCTCTGAGCAGTTTGATTGAGAGCTCATAGTGATTTCCTACCAGCACTAATTTTGTAATTTTTTAATTAAAATGGCCTACATGTGGTACGTACATATATAGTTTATTGGCTTGTCCTCACGGGGCTGTTTAGAGTCAATATGAATCCTAAAATTTTTATCTTTCATGCAGGGACCTCCAGGAACTGGGAAATCTTTTGTTGGTGTGTCTCTTGTTCATTTGTTATTGTCAATGGATGTACCGAAGACATTTGGACCCATTTTTGTAAGTATTTAATGTATATTGAGAATGCATTACTCCATAATCTCTTTGTTCAGCCCCCTCTTGATTTTTAACCGTTCCCCACTTATGAATGGACTAAATTTATCATATGCCCCTCTCTCTGTCGAGTCCGCCCTTATGGTTGACAATATTTGATCTGATGCGCCATATACAATGCACTAAATGTGAAAACAAGGCGTTTTGCATGAGTTTGTAGTTTGTTACCAAACGAAAGATGATTGATATGTACTACGACCATTTGGTATTTGTCAACAAAACAATAACAGGGGCACGTAAAGGAAATGGTGAACATTTCACATAATGCCAAATCTTTAGCAAAAATTCAAAAAGGCGTGAATCAGAAACATTTATTTCCGGAAATTGTTTTCAGTTTTGTAGAGGCTTTAATGTTGCAGATAACATTAATTGTTATGAAAATGCTCACAACTTGAGGTAAGAGCTAAAAATAGTGTGACATGCACATCGCATGAAATGTTCAAAAAAGGTTTGTCAGCCTGTGCTGACGCCGCCGCAAAAACAATCAGTGAGGGTTCGAGTGGAAAGACCACCTGTTCCAAACTTCTCATGTTTGCCACTTGATTGATTTGTAAAGGTTATAAGCGTACTGATGTTTTTTTTCCTTTCTTACCCTGTTATTCTTACTTGACTATTCAAAGGTTGTCACTTACAAGAATGACGCTGTAGACCATTTCTTGGAAGGGTGTCTAGATTTATCGTCTAAGCCCAGAATTGTCCGTGTTGGAAAGTCATCAAGATCAGAAAAGTTGGAGGACTGTCTCTTGTTTAACGTAAGATTTGTTGGATCTACCTGGGCTTGGCTGTTTGAAACCTGATTGACACTAATCCTGGGTTACATATACATAAAAATAATTCATTTTCATGATGTTTAAATCAAGATTAGTGCTAAATGTCCTTTCAACAACTCGGTCAAGGGTCCGTAGTAGTGCTGCTGCACGTTACTGCTGATAAAATTTTGTTGGCATTTGTTGGAACCATCACCGATCAGATGAAACTATAGATTAAAAATGAACTTTTGAAACGTTTTGCTTAACATAGCCTTTTCTTTCAATTACTGGATTTTGTCTATTTTACTTGCCTTACTTTAGAATTTTCACGATATTTTTCTAGTAAGCAGTTTACGTGAAGTTGAAATTTAATGCAAGCTCATTGCCACCAGCTAGCAAGCAGTCCCTCTTTAAAAGCGTTGCGGCACGAGCGTTTTTTCGCCCATGTAGAGGTATGGGTCCTCAAGCGAGACCTCTCGCGAGCCGGCGAGAGGTCCGCAAAAGCTTTGGCACTACTTCTCGTTATTTGTACCAGATCCCTTATAGACCTCTCGCCGGCTCTCTTTGCTCAGGGTCTGAAACCTACTCGCGGGCAAAGGAGCGGTCATCCAGTAATAAGCCTGCGCATTTTTGAATAGGTGTGTAATGAACTTTTAATGATATTTGATTTGACAATTTCCTTCTAAATAACGCTTGTGTGATCTCTATTCATATAGGTAAAGTCAAAGTTTGTGTGGTCTGAAGTTCTCAAAACGCAAAAAGAAAAACTCAGAAGTCAACTGCGAAATATGCAACATCTCGTGAAAGAGGCATACTCGAAACTTCAGGGTTCCTGTGTTTTTAATGCTGATATGTTCATCCAGGTGTGGATCTATGTTTTAAAGTACCCCTCAAGGTGTTAATTTGTGATTCAATTATTCCAAGTGACAAAGGGTTATTATAAACCTTATGCATGTTCATGTGAAACTCGATGGAAGACGGTTGGTTGATGGTACATTTGCCCTTCACCTTATTACTCCATCAGGAAGGCAATGGGGCTTTGATTTCATACCAGAGACGTACAATTCTCCCCAACTTTAAGTTCTGATTATGTGAAGGGTGGGTAATGTTACTTTGTGATTAGATAATTATTTGGCGGATAGTATAGTTTGTTTTCGAACACTTATGCACTTTAGAAATTAGTTTTCCCGTTGGATAGCGTTATCCTACCCTCAAGCTTAGACTGTGCTGTGTGGCCCTATGGAATAGCTGCAAAAAACGTACCTATGTTCACCCTAAAATTTTTCTTAAAGACAGCAACTGAAAAACAGGTCAGGGAGCTCCTGATAGAATCAAATGACCAAGCGAAGGTGGATAAGCTACTCAAAGAGAGAAGCATGGATGGGTCATATAAATCTCACTTGAAAGGTGCAGGAATATTTCATTTGTTAAACCTTTCTTACTTTTCCCGACTTAGATTCCGAGATGTTGTATGTTTTTTCCTCAAAAAATATTTAATATGAGAAAAACTTGAAATTTTCGTAGGGAAAATATTCAGCGATTTATGAAAGATCGACGTCTGCCAAAGGACTGAAATAGTTTCAATAATGATTTAAGTTTATAGTGCAAAACGCAGTTGAAGTGTTGTTCTTTAAATTTGAATTTTTTACTTGGTTAGCACTAAAATAGTTCAAAATGAGTCGAGACGAGTATTTAATGTTTTGTTCCAACATGTTTCTTTGGTGACATTATTACCTTGCTTATCTGACTAACTCCCTTGCTTTGAAGAAAATCTCTCTTTGTGTTGGACGTTACAGGGTGTGTAAGAAACGCACTAGGCAAGTGGCTTCCTGGACAAGTAGAATTTGATCGGTTTGCCAGGGAGAACGGATTTCCAGGAACGAGTAGCAAGCCGTCACATTCAGTTACTGACGCAAAGTCAGAGCGCACAAGGTACTTTTGATGCTTTCATATATTATTATTAGACAGAAAAAGGGCAAACAGGGCAAATTTGTGGCGATACAAGTTGAGTGAAAATCGATGAACGCCCGTTGGCCTACCTGAAACGAAACAAAACTTTTCTACGTTTTGCAATGATTGCAGCTTTGCTCTTTGGTACTGCAAACACGGAGTAAGGTCGTAACTGCACAAGCGCAGCGTGGCGCATTTCTCTCTGAAGGCATTTACCGGAAGAAACCGGCTGTCATTCTAATTAACTGAGAAAAGAATTTACATCAGCGAGATTCTCGCGAATTTTCGCACCTCGTAAACGGTTGGGGCTTGCGATAGATTTTCAGGGTGACTTGAGAGTCCGAAATGGCCATCAGAATTTTGAGGCAAGACGCCGACAGGTGATTCACCTGGATTTTTATCAATAGTCCATTTTACAGTTGCGTGCTTGGTTGCCAAGCCTTTTACAACAAGGTCACCTTCAGCCTCACTTCAAATCAGAGGCTTGGCAACTAAGCACACAACTGTAAAATAGCCTATTGTCTAAGCTCGCGCTCGAGAAGTCAATTTCGTCTTAATTCAAGGAATTCCGTACAATAAAATACAGGCATTATAATCAGTCTAATCATCTTAGCGGCCTTCATGTTTTCAGCAGTGTCATATGACAACCGTACCGTGAACGCATTATACAAACGTTTGCTTGCCTGACGATCTTTTCGGCACGCACTCGACAAGTCTTCGAAATTGTTTGGGAATAAGCTTGGGAAGAAAGTTCATTTTAAAATTTGAATATTTAGTGAGTGAAGAAACATCACGTCACGTGTTTCTATTTCGCTGTGAAACAAAAATCTTAAAAGTTGAACTGTTTACCAACGGAACATTTCCATCTGGCGCATGAAAAACAATGTGCTCATACTTTACTCCAGATCTCTGTATCAAATCTTCTATTGTATAAGGTGTCTTACAATGTAAATATACCACCTTAGTTACCACATTCGCCTCTTAAATGTCCACAGTTAATCGTAAAGTAGGCTATGCTGGATCGTGGATCAAATCTGACCATATAAACGTTTTGAAATTTAAACCTAAGACGCCTTACATACTTTATTTTGAGTGATTGTACACTTAATTCGTAGTAGAAAGAGTGGTTTATTGACGTTTCTCCTCATTGCAAGTTCGCCCCCTGCCAGTGCACCCCATCAAATATAACATGTTCGCCCTACGTTCACTATTTTGCCCAAAGATCTTCAACTCGTCTCCTTACGGCAAAACATATGGCCATTGTGATTTCTGTGGCATTATACTAGCTGTTGGTAACTGTTGCTTGTTTTGTCAGTGACAAGTTAATAGCTGCAAAACCTGGTTGTTGAAATAAGTCCTAGGCTAGATCTGAGATCTTATTTGTTTAGTGAAAATATTGATCTCCGCTCTGCTACATGCAGAACTAAAAAGCGAAAACTGGATCAAGAACAGGAAAACCCCTATGACTTCCGAGAGCCTTCTGTAGAGGAAGATGAGCGGATTTCCTCAGCCTTAGAGTACGAGTTTCCTGACGATACGCAAGATATTTCTGACACCAGCACACATGACACATTTGGAGAACGAAAACTTATTCCCATGGATGAGAGAAGTGAGTTTTTTGGTTTTAAGCTCTACTTTTTAAATTTGATAAATACAAATACCAGTTTAAAAAAATTGCAATTTGCTAAAAAAAGTATGAAGTATATACAGCTTCTGTTTTCTCATCAGTGTCTCTTTTTGATGACGAAGCTAAGTGCGAAGCCTTCGACATGAAAATAATCTTTCACTATCATGCCAGCAAAACTCGTTTTCTTTAGAAAGTTGGGCATTTAGCTTCGTTTTGAACGTGAGGGTTCTCTGGAACTCGGAAATTTCCTATTAGATATTTACTGGCGTCTTATAGATGTAACCTAACCTTTATAGCATCCTCAAAAGATTAACCTTTGTCTAACATCTGGTGCAATCATTTCCATACATGGAGAGACTTTAGTATATGATTTGGTGAGCAAGATTGATTTAACCAATGAGAACGTTTGAAATACAATATCCCAGGCTGAGAATTAAATAGTTGGTAATTGAGAAACCACTATAATGGTCATAAACCAGATCAGAACATCCCATTTTCTACCGTGATACGGATTTTGTACATGGCGTGCATGTAAAATGGCATTTTTTCCATACTAGAATGTTATGTTTGAAACCATTGTTATTATCGTAAATGTGATCTTTTGCCAGAAGTTGACCACTTCATAAGATGCTCAGATGAAACAAATATCTGGGTTCTCAATCAGCATGCAAGGATTCAGCTAGTGTATGCTCTTCAAAGCTTGTATGCTGAGAAGGCCCGCATGGAGTTTCTTGATGTGAGCAGGGAGGCCCAGGAGGTAAAACACAAGCTTCGATTGTGACAGTAATAACGTCAACTAGAAAAAACGTTGTGGAATATCTTTTACTTAATGTTTGTTCTTCCCTTAGCCACAAAAGATGTAGTTTCAAAAACATCTTTTCACAGTGATCATGATAGTCTCCCTTAAACGAAGAAAAATGCGCAGATTTGAAATATCCTCTTCTATTTAGTTGGTCATCTATCAGTATATAAACAAAATGCGTTGTAAGTAGTACATTATGTTGTAAAAAGAGCCAAATTGATCAAAAAATGGTGTGTAACCCCATCTTTTCACGTGAAATTGGTCCGGCTATCAGCGAATTCGTTCTCATAACAACAAGTTCTTCTTTGTACCCTGAACACGGAATATGTATTTTGCACAATGACCCATTTGTCTCGAATATTTATTTTCGTTTCAGGGTCCCCTTTAGTGAAGAGCGAACTCATTATTTTGAAATTTTCTTACCGCTCATGTTGCTAGGTTTTTATGATTTCATTTATGCACTTATACTTGGTGAGGTAGGGAGTGTCTTTCAAGGACAATTGACTTGGCTGTGCGCCTTTTTTTTCTCTAAATTTTACTGTTGAACTTATCCACAGAAACATCACCAGTATACAGCGTTGAGAAATAAACATGAGATCGATGTGATGAGGCAATGTGAAATTATTGGTGTGACGGTGACTGGTTGCAGCCATGAGAGCTAATCTGCTGGGTAAACTAACAACACGTTGTATTTGTTGGTGTTATTGATGTGAATATGTTGGTGGTAGTGCCGGTGCAAGTTCATTTCATCTCCTAATCAACTTCAGACTGTATGTTTAGTTTTCCAATTTTAGGATACTTCACATATAGCATAGACTTTGTGATAGTGTAGTGTGATCGTCCGGGTTAGTGTAATCTTAAGAAGGACTTTTGTCGGTAGTGGTGACTGACGTTTCGACAACCTGAGTAGAAGTCATCATTAGAATCAAGAGAATCATTAGTTGTTGTCAGTCAATTGATCTAAGTCCGGTTCGTATAAACTGATTAATTCAGTTTTGCCGTGATGTTATCCGCGTAAGACTCAAGTGGCGTAGGTCGGTTGCGATCGGTCGGTTTCGATCTTTCAGTAAAGTCAGGTCGTTCTGTTCGGTTCGTCTGTAATGTTAATATCATGCATGAGTCGTTTGTATGGTGCCGGTAGAGGTTGAAACCTTTTGAGGGAAATTTGTTCTATGTTTGCAAACCAGCTTTCCGGAGTCAGTCGTTGGAAGTAGTTGGTGCTGTCAATTAGGCATTGCGCAGAGTCCCAGTCAATAGTGTGTTTCGTAAGTCGATGATGTTCAGCAATGTGATTGTTGAAATCACCTTTCCTTGTCGCTAGCTTGTGTTTAGTCAGTCTTGTTGTGAGTTTTGTCAGTCTCGCCGATGTAGGAGGCGTGGCAGTCGGAGCGATTGATTTTATAAACCGCTCCCTGTCTGGTCCTCGGTTCGTCCTTGTCCTGGACGTTTGTCAGTAACTGACGTAGTAAAGTGATGGGTTTGTGGACGACGTGGATGTTGAAGGGTTGTAGGATGCGCCAGATGTTCTCAGACTGCTATATCAGACATGTCATCACGATGTAGTCCTTGGAAACATACTAAAATTGTTTAAGTTTGTCAACTAGTTCTTTTAAATTACCCACTGTCCAAACATTGATTTTTTTTAAAAACTGGCGGGGAATTCGGTAACTTCGCGAATGTCATTTCAGTCACATATCATGCTATCACTTCGACTGATTCGTGAGAATTTTTTTGAGATGTGAAACCGAGAGCACCGACATAGTGTGAAGTTGGGCTCATTTTGCACTGACTTTTTATTATCGGGATTAAAATTATGGTTGAAATGGAGTTTCCGTTCGCTACGTATGGTTCTGAATGATCGTAATGCCTTTCCACTCACAGTTCATTTGCTGTTGTTAATATACTTTCAGAGGAAATAAAGCCATCAGTTATGATAGTAGAAGAGGCTGCCGAAATCTTAGAAGGACAACTTGTGGCAGCTATCCCGCCATCCGTTCAACACCTTATCATGATTGGTGATCATCAGCAGCTGAAACCTGTGGTACAAAACCCCAGACTCCGAAAGACTAATAACCTTGATGTCTCCATGTTCGAGAGACTTGTGAACTGCAAGATTCCTTTCAAGCCGCTTGAGTATCAATGCCGAATGAGAGACGACATTGTTGATTTGCTCCGAACGCTAAAAATCTATAAGGAGCTTAAAACAAAGACGGAGGTAAATGCTGGAAAGTACGGACCTAAGTGGACAATGGCTTTCGCACAAAGTTTATCTAAGGGAAGGTTATTACTTTTCGCGGGTGGAGGACACCTATTTGCCAGTGTTTGCCCTGCTGAGGCTAGGAGAGAATCGGCGCTCTAAGGGGTTAAAAACATAAATTCTTTGTGTTACTTACGTTAACGATTCCCTCTGTTTACTAACCTTACTGCCAAACCCATTCCCTCCATGCTAGATTTAAATCACTCCTTTAGCTACAAGGAGTTGAAATTCTTTTTGCACGGAGTTACAGAGCTTGAAATGTATAGTTATTTGTTCTACCTCTCTAGCTAATTCGCAACAATCATCTTCCTCATTGTGTGGAGAAGAGCATGTACTTCTGCCGCCACACAAGTGAGGAGAAACCATCAAAAGATTCCCACAGCAAACGAAACGTCCATGAGGCCAGAATGATCACGGAAGCTGCAAAAACGTTTTGTCAACAGGGAGTTCGTCCATCTAGAATTACAGTACTTTGCGCATATCGAGGACAGGTAAGTGAACTTTGGATGCTTTTAATCTCTACAACCGAATTATATTTCATCCTGAGAACATGCATAGTGATAAAATTAACATCCTTTGCAAAGTTTAGGTGGGTCACAGCAGTTTACAGCTCTGTTTTTTTAATTGACCATTATTGCTGCTCTGAGTCTGGTGATGGTGAAATACTCGTATTAAAATGTCCATCTTTGTAAATCATATTTGACTGTCCTTGTTACTTAACTCAAGTTAAGCCATCATAACAACATTATAACCTGTTAAATACATTCTTATTTTTATCTATGAAAGTTAGCAACCTAAAATGAACTTGGAAACCCCATTACTATTTTTGAATGGTGTTCTTTTCATTGAGATAAAACTTTTATGTAAATTAAGAGGCCCTAAATCCCAGTTTTTTAAAAATGTGCGAAAAGTTTCTTTTGTTTAATGATTTTGGAATTGTTAAATAAAGAAAATGGGGGGGGGGTCTACTTAGCTGATTTTCGAAATGGCTAACACTACGAGCATATGTAATGTTCAGCAAAGTTTGTTTAATGCCTTCTTTTCATCACCTCATGTAGGATGATAGCTATGATACATCGAAGACCAAGCATTGTACACAGTTGCAAGTGCTACCGTTTGACCCTCAGATACCTGATCGAATTGCAATGTATTTGTCAGTGTTTGCCTTTTTGGGGGAAGACGAAGACTGCACCATCTACCATATCACCTTTAGACACTGACTACAAGCAAATGGCGACAAGCTAGCACACATGGTGCAGGCTGGTGGGGGGCGATTCTGATTCCCACCTTTGAAGCATCGCTTTCCCCTATTGTTGCTGATGAGCCGTTCATCGCAACGGTACACAGAACTCACAGATTCTTTTTCGTTTTCATGTTTATTCTCCGTACAATAAGTCACTAAGAAGACTTATGAATTAGAATAAATTCTAGAAAACTCTCAATTGTCTATTTTTACCTTATTTGGTAGTATTCGCAAGTGCCACAAACTAAGAGGGGTGGGGTCCGTCAAAACTCTTGAACACTGTCAAGGAGAACAAATAATACATTGTCTTCAGGAGGTTACTTAGGGTACCAGTTGCTCTCTCTATGTATATCCAAACTGGGACTAATAACTACAGGATACCACTGGCCATTTTTTTTATCTTGTTCTAATTGTTAAGGTGATATACTCCTTTTGCAGGTCACTGAAATAAAAGATTTCTTCCAATCCCAAATGTTGAGAAAATGGGTGAGATTGAGGTGACGACGATAGACGCTTTTCAGGTTATGGAAAGTTCCTCTCATGTCTTTTATCAATGTGAAATAGAACAATGGTTAACTTCTTTAAAACCATTTATCATTTTCAGTTGAAAATCCTTTCCTTAGTGTGGTCCCGAGACATCTAAACTTTAAACTCCGTGGTAATAAATTGATATGACTAAAATCTTATGGCATCATTGAAGAAAGTGTAACGAGTTAACTAGTGTAAGCAATTCGGCAAACAATTAAAGGATATAATGTGATTCGAATCCGTCACCCTCGCGATCCCGGAGAGATTCTGTACCAAATGCGGTGCTTTGAAGTGAAAGGAACGGAAAATTTTAAAAAAGAA
Organism: Pocillopora verrucosa; assembly: GCF_036669915.1. Lineage (NCBI taxonomy): Eukaryota > Metazoa > Cnidaria > Anthozoa > Scleractinia > Pocilloporidae > Pocillopora > Pocillopora verrucosa. The sequence goes on from NC_089323.1 coordinate 7,186,702, forward strand.
CTATCTACGACGTTTGAGAATGAGGCTCTTATCATACCTAATCATTTTCTTCTACAGGGGCAGGAAAATGACATCATCTCGTTTCTCTGGTCCGAAGTAACAATGAGAACAAGATTGGTTTTTTGTCGCAGAAGAATCGTATTTGTGTGGCAATTTCACGAGCACGTTGTGGCTTGTATCTCTTTGGTAATCAAGCTCAATTGGAGTATAAGTCATTAGTCTGGAAGGTGTGTGAGTTAGTCTAATCTTGCAACAGATAGTTGGGTGGCCTGTGACTTACTGTCACTTTTGTGACTTCTGATTAAAAAAAATCAGGTTTTTAGTCCCATGACCAATTTCTAGGGTTAGAAAATCTCTTTATTAGTGTGCATACTCCACCCAGGAATATACTTGTTAGGGCAGCATGATGTAATGCACTTTTTTTTGTTTGTTTTTTTTTTCTTTACGGTGGCGGTTTTATTGAGGGTAGTTCGTGATAGACGAGCGTTCCACCAAGATGCTTAAACAAACTTGGAATCAACGGTATTTGTTATCTTATGACAAATGTGATGGAGTTCTTGATCTTAAGTTGGTTTGAAATGGATTATATTCTTTCCAGAGGAAAGCTTGATATAAGTGTTTTGTTTGCTTTTGTTTGGTATGTAAACACAATCAGAACAAAGAGACTGGTTAAACTTAACACGAAGGAGAAATAATGAGGTATTCCTTTCTTGCCAGGCTATCGTAAAGTTCATGAAGGAGAAGGATGTCTCGTTAAAGAAATTCCATTGGTAACTGTAAGTAACACGCGAAGTGTTAACTGTAATGCAGGTACCTGTTATGCTGTCGTTAAATACTCCGAATTTGAGCTATGAACGTAACACGAGATACAGTGTTTCCTACGTTTAGTGAGTAACCTCTACCCCCCGAGTAAGTGCCTCACTCCAGTAAGCACGAATTGGGACTAAATAGTCGCTGCGGCCATGCGCGGTGCTTATTCGAGGAATTGGTTCTCAAGTTTCAATGCATCATACACACGTTGGATGCTGGAGGCAAAGCCGTGCCGATGCAAATACCTTCGATTGCAATCAAATCCAAATTCTGGAACCCTCACCTTAAACTTCGTTAACCTTCTTGGTTTGTTTGACTTTCATGCCTGCCCCTAGATGTTTGGGGTGATTTCAGGATGTAGTAAAAACCTTCAAATCAAAACTCAAGAAATCCAAGGGGAATATGATTGACTACAGAAAACAAGCGTGTCCAAATTTATTTTCGTTTTAAACGGTGAAGGACATTTAGGCTTCTGGGTAGCGCGTTCTGAGGGTGTTGAAGCCGTTAGCAGTTCCTTCATTAGAAGGTGGAAAAAAGGACCTGGAGTGAGTAAGTACAAGAATTTTATTATCTTGTGCACGGTTATTTATAAAAATCATCGTCTATGGGCATGGAGCAAAGATTCAAACTGGACTCGTCGATGGCTGTTGAAAGCTATTGCATGATAACATTCGTTAACCCGCTCTAATCTTGTTTAAAAAGCAGCAACATCTCTGTATACAGATTGGAACGTAGGTTGTACCTCAGACCATGGATTCCTTGTGATAACTCATGCCGTTTGGAGAGCTTCACAGAAACAAGCGCGAGATACAAATGATAACTGCGTGGCATATTACTGCCTTCTAAAGGCTTCTTCCTTTTGTCTTTTTGTCGTTCTTTAGCAAAATATAACCATTAACATGCCCAAAGCGGAGGAAAGTCAATTTACTTATCGGAGACCAAGGGAGACGATGCAGGTTATCAATGGTGAGGTGGTGTAAAGGTGTTTTTGTAGTTACCAATCCCTTTTTTGCATTAATACTTCGCTGTGGAGGGAATACAGTCAGCAGTGAGAAGAAGTCATCTCAAATACGTACGATAAAGGAAGGTGGGGAACTTCAGTTTTATAAATGCATAACTAAGAAAACGGTATAAAGAGTCATCGAAATTGTCTTCTCCTAGACAAGTCTACGTCGGGAGAGAATGACAACTAATAATTTTTCAACTTACCCGCATCGGGTGAGCTAAAGGTTCCGGGTCTGTCGTCTGCTGGGA